>NC_051847.1:18346850-18352382 GCF_002237135.1 Teleopsis dalmanni | reverse complement strand
TTTTTTTTTTTTTTTTTTTAAAACTTCATTTTATTAAATACAATCTATTCTATTCATGAATAATAAGTACTACTTATGGCAATAACAATATATGATTGGCATGTACGGGACTACCCAGTGGTAATCACCGCCTTATGAAGAATTACAATTTTTAGAATCTGCTCGGCAAATCCGAAGTTGCATAGCGTATTAATCTACGAATGTTAAAAGCATCCCTCGTTAGGCCTGCGGCAAGGGGGTTAGGATGAACTACCAGTCGTGAGTGATAGTTGCTGCTTATCTGCTGTATTGACTCGTACACAGTAGGAATGCCAAGATCATGATGTAGGACGTTATTCGGGATAAACCATGGGGCGTTGGCGCAGATACGTAGTATTTTTGATTGAAACCTCTGAATCATATCTAGGTTTGACTTCGCTGCTATACCCCAGATGGGTATACCGTACGTCCAGATTGGCTTTAAGACGACCTTGTATAAAAGTATTTTATTTTGTAGCGATAATTTGGATTTGGGATTAAGTAGCCAGTAAAGTGAGCGTAGCTTTAGTCCTAACTGCTTCCGTTTTGTAAAGATGTGGTGACGCCAATTTAGACGGCGATCAAAATGTACACCTAGATATTTGGCGTTTTCAGCTTGCGGCAATTCACGGCCATTCAGTCTAACGGAAGGGCAGGTACCGTGGCGGAGTGTAAAAGTAGTTTGAACTGATTTGTTATCGTTAGCTTCAATGTGCCAAATGTCTAGCCATGCGTTGACATCGTTCAGATTACTTTGCAAAAGTTGTGAAGCTACTACAGGATCTGCGTGTTTCGCCATCACTACAGTATCATCCGCAAATGTTGCAGTGTATGTTTTATCGCTGAGTGGGAGATCTGCTGTGAACAGAGTATATAGAGTAGGACCCAACACACTTCCTTGGGGAACTCCAGCCTGTATTTGAAAAAGTTCAGTGTGACAGCTATTCATTTTAACCATAAAGTGCCGATCTAGTATATATGATTTTAAGACGGAGAAGTAGCTATGCGGGAGTTGTAACTTTAATTTGTAGAGAAGTCCAGTGTGCCATACTTTATCGAATGCTTGTGTTATGTCGATAAAGGCTGCTGTGCAGTATTCTTTATTTTCCAATGCAAGTCTTGCAAAGTTGTATACTCTATTTACTTGTTCAATAGTAGAGTGATGTTCGCGAAACCCGAATTGGTGGTTGGGAATCAGACATCTATTTTCGATAACTGGCTTTAGACGTTTTAGGAATACTCTCTCAAATACTTTTGACAACACAGGAAGTAAGCTGATCGGTCTGTAAGATGTTGCAAGTTCGACGGGCTTTCCGGGTTTTGGAATTAATATAATTTGAGCGACTTTCCATTGAGCTGGGTAGTGTTCACAGGTGCAAATTGCATTGAACAATTGGTTTATGAATTTAAAACCCACATCTGGTAGCTCATGTAGCACCTTTCCGGTTATCAGATCATATCCTGGAGCTTTTCTGGTTTTAATTTTGTTTTTATGACCCACTTTAATTCACGAGTCAAAGACCTAGGAATAGGAAAGTCTAATTGATGCGGTGTGTGAAGAAAAGCTTCAACTTCAGAGTCTTTCAGATTATTTTTTGAGCAGCGTGGCTGAAAGACTTTACCAAGATGCACTGCAAAAGTTTTCGCTTTATCAGCATCAGTTTTAGCCCATTGCCCATTACTCATCCTTATTGGTGGTATATGCGATGTTGGTGCATTAAGTATGCGTGTGGCTTTCCACAAGGAGTACTCAGTGGCCTCAGAGGGAGACAAGCTTGCTAAGTAAGTTGCAATGCTTGCATTTTTTCTTGCCTCTAGATTTATTTTGAGTTTTTTAGTGGCTACATTCAGGCGCCTCTTATCGTTAGCATCTCTCGTCATCTGCCAAACCCTACGTAATTTACGTTTTTCAAGTAGTTGTTCTTTGATATCCTTGTCTAGATGTACAGTCCTACAATTCTGTGTAGACGGAGTTGCAGACCAAGCTGCCTTTTGTACAATTTTGTTGAATTGTTCTACTGCGGCTTCAATGTCATGATTAGTTTTAAGAGGAATATGTGTCGAGAGGTGTTCGCTAATGTAACTACGGAAAATAGCCCAATCAGTTCTTTTATTGTGAAGTCTAAGTTCTGGAGTTTTTAAAACGATATTCGAATGAATTTCTAACAGAAGAGGAGAGTGGTCAGACGAAAGATCTAACGACGACCGCAAGGTTAGATTATTTATGGGTACACCCTTACAAATGCAAAAGTCAATGACATCTGGTGTTTTATTTAGATCTGTCGGCCAGTAAGTGGGTTCGCCAGTAGATAGGTGAAATAGGTTGCTTTCTTGTATCGTTTTTAATAGCTCGCGTCCTCTGGGTGTTATTAATCTTGAGCCCCAATGAGTATGCTTGGCGTTAAAGTCACCTGCTGCTACGAAATTGCGCCCGAGCGTTTTGAAATAATTTGCGAATTGATGACTTTTAATTGGTTGATTAGGTGGACAGTATATAGAGGCAATAGTTATTTCACCATATATATCTCGTACTGATATGGCTGTTGATTGTAGATAGTCTTCATTGTGATTGGTGAGAAATGAGTGGTCAATATTATTTTTTATGATTATTGCTGCGCCACCACGGGCGTTACCAGAAGGATGGTTTGCGTTGTACATTGTGTAATATGGAAGCCTCAGATAACTTCTTGATGTAAAGTGAGTTTCACTAATAAGCATAACATCAATGTTTTTGTCAAGAAGAAAAGTCTTAATTTCGCAAATGTGTTGGGTCAGCCCGTTAGCGTTCCAAATAGCTATATTTAGACTACTCATTATTTGGATGTATTAGCGACAAATGCGGTTAGGAGGTTGAGCATAGAGCTCATTTGTTCCATAACCGTTTTGAGCATTGATTTAAGCTCAGGAAAATCGTTTTGCTGAGCTGAGTTTACGTGCTCTTGAGTGTTTATATTGTTAGATTTAACAACATTTGCATACGTTTGGCTTGTTACATTCAATTTGGTGTTCTGTTGCCTTTCTGTATCAGTTGTTATTTTTCTACGTAGGGGTGGAAACGCTTTTTTCTGGAGTTGTTTGTAGACTGTGCACCCTTTATAGTTAGCCGGGTGATTACCTTCACAAAGAACACACCATACATCATTACCGGGGGATTTGCGTGGGCAATCTGAGGATAAGTGGTTTTCAGGGCATTTAACACAGCGTGGCATATGATTACAAAAATGTTTTGTATGACCATATCGTTGGCACCGAGTGCATTGCGGCAATTCGCGCTTCTTTTTAGGCGCTTCAATGGAAATTTTTGTGTGCAGCAAGTCAGTACAGTTGTAAATTGTTTTCACCTTGTCTGAGGGCTTTAGTCCAACGAAAAACAGAGGAAGTGGTTTTTTTGTAACACGATGTCGAATGTTACTGATATTGACTACTTCATGGCCTAAATTAATTAAATCTTGTTTGATTTCATCAATAGGTATTGATGGATGTAGGCCCCTCAACACTACATTAAAGCTTCTCTCTTGCTTTAGTTTGTAAGCCTATTATAGCCACATTACTATAGCCACATTACTTAAGAAATTATCGAGTACAAACAAGCAAGATAAACGGTTGGTTATTCAGACAAAAGGATTGTGCTGGAATTGGTATGTAGCGAAATCAATTTCTATATTTTTCTTCAAAACTATAGCCACATTACTTAAGAAATTATCGAGTACAAACCAGCAAGTATAAACTTACATTATATTATATTGCCTATTCTTCAACAATGGATTGTTTAAACTTCATTGACAACATAGACAACTTCATTGTCTCTGCAAATGCAGGCGATCATAAGAGAGTTAACATAGGTTCTTATGAGAACAAATTCTCATAGACAGGACAGTGCTAATTGGGATTCAAGTTGCAACCGAATCTACACGATTAACTTAATGATGACGAATGCAAAACATACTTCAAGACCTACCAGGGTTTGAAATGGACGGAGGCAGTTACAGACCCTCCGGGGTGACCGGAGTGATAATCATATGCAAGTGTCATCCCAGTGCTATTATACCCGAAGATAGCCTTGCATAGCTTTGTTTTTAATCAAAAAACAATGACTTAGATATTATTCTTCTTTTGAAAATCACAAAACCACTGTCATTTGTTAACTAAACATCAAAGTTTTTTGATATATTATTTAACACTAGAATAGATCTCAAGCCATCTAACAATTTTATTATATTACATATATAAACAATAATTTAGATTTAGTACAGTAACGTGTCCAGTAACGTATACAGTAACGTATCCAGTAACGTATCCAGTAACTTAAGTTTCTCAGTTTCATAAGTACGGACTTTTCGTCATCCGGATGAGTTACAAATCACTCTACATGCGCTTTAGAGACCGTTTTATTTGTTCTTCGACTGTTGATTAGAAAATTCGTTTCTAATCAATCAATGAACTTTAATCACATATCTAAGAACTTTAGTTGGAATTGTAGTGTTATATTTATTCTAGTCTCACTAGTGGTTACGCAGTATGGAGTACCGTAGCACCATACCGACTAAGAAGTTGTTATAAAACATAAGACTATAATAATATTTTGAACATAATGCCTAAAGGTGATTATGTTTAAAGTTCTATGAAAATTATACTAACTTAAGAATAATAGCGATATCTGTATGTCATTCTACGAAGTTATTGAGTGTCATAATTTCAATATTTGTAACAAATTATGAATGGAGTTATATTTTTGGTGATGTATAATATTCACTTTATTTAGAATTAAAATATTATTGTTAATAAATTTTACAAAATTCTGACGAATAGTAAGATTTTCCTTACTGTCTTACTTCTGTCTTCATACGAGTATGACATATGACGGCAAAAATCTCTTTGGTACTTTTAGTTTTTCATGGAGTAACCAGTATTAAGATATTTATTGATAACTTTCTCAGACTTTGGGCAGTAAATTATAAAGACTAACAAGATAATAAAATGGAGTTTAATAAAAACCGTAAAAAAAGTAACATTTAAAGGTTTTTATTTAATGGAGTAGTTAACTTCCATTTGCATTGCAGCTCAAGTCTTTGTTAAGAAAAGCTATAAGCAATGTGGACCGAAAAGTTTCCGGAAATTTTAAATAAAACGCAAAATTCTTAATCTTCATCAATATTTATTTTATCTCCTTCAAAATATGCTCCATTAGAAGCGATACACAAATGCCAAAGTTTCTTCCAATCATCAAAACATTTTTTATAGGCGCTTTCCGGTATGGCTTTGAGTTCCCTCTGCGAATTCTGTTTTACGTCTTCTATGGATTCAAAACGCGTTCCTCTGAGTGGTAATTTGAGTTTGGGAAACAGGAAAAAGTCACACGGTGCAAGATCAGGTGAATACGGTGGCTGTTCGATTGTATTTATTGAATGTTTGGCCTTAAAATCGTTGATAATGTTGGCTCGGTGCGAGGGAGCATTATCGTCATGAAAAATCCATGAATTATCCTTCCACAATTGAGGCCGTTTACGGCGGATA
>NC_051847.1:18325389-18346750 GCF_002237135.1 Teleopsis dalmanni | reverse complement strand
TTGAAGACGACATCGTATTACAAATAACTGAACCACCTAAAAAACAATTAAAATATTATTATTAAGTTAAAATCCAGCAAAATGACAGAGAAAAATTGAATTAAAAATGAACCCATTTAAACAGATTTACACGCATCAAGTTAATCAGTGAATTAGTAGAGATTGTAGAGATATTTTATGGGCATTATTAGTCGATAATTATTAGTCTACTATTAGTGTAGCATAATTTGAAAATTCTATATCGAGCAAAATTCTGATAAGTTCATACAATTACATATATCTCAAAAAGTAAAGATTAGTCGTATATATATACATATATATTTGACACTCTTTTTTACCACATATTAATATAATATATTGAATACAATATAGTGGTATTGCAATCTATTAGAAATCATTCAGCGAGTGGCGCAGGAGTCATGATAGACCTTATGACCTCCCTCGTCATCATTACGATAATATGAAGAATTAGGGAGCAAATAATGAGAATTTCATTGAAGTCA
Source organism: Teleopsis dalmanni (assembly GCF_002237135.1). Lineage (NCBI taxonomy): Eukaryota > Metazoa > Arthropoda > Insecta > Diptera > Diopsidae > Teleopsis > Teleopsis dalmanni. The sequence goes on along the minus strand of NC_051847.1, from coordinate 18,346,247 downwards.
TATTAGATGATGTAGTGAAAAACTAGTAATGCAAAGATACATATTGGAGAGATGGAAAGATTAGAAAGAAAAACCATGTATAGAAAAAAATTTCATTTTTTCAAGAAAATAAATAATATCAAGGTAAAGAAAATTAAAGGAATCTTCGTAACATTGATAAATATATCAGGACAAAATAACTTTCATCACAATACCACCATTAAAAACTTGTCCGGCCGGCCGACTCTGTCAGGACAAAGGTCTGTCAGATAATTTAAAATAATTTTTATCTTTTATTGAACATTCAGAATGAATTCATAATAAATATACATATCTATATATATAGTCCATCGATTCATTTCGAAATGGATTCTCAGCACCTACTACACCCCTAATTGTACTCCTGATATTTTCATGTCATACTCATATAGTTAGTGGAAATCAAAATCTAAATCTAACCGAACGATGTTTACACATGCAAAAACAAATCATTGTTCATAGCTCTGTTCCGTATTTTTAGGGTGCTTATTTTTATTAAGAAACCTACTGATACGAAAGTGAATCCCATGGGCTCATCACGTAATACTAAAGTATGGCCTAATCTGCCATTAGTCGACAATATTTAAGGTTGCATCGATAACTGTTAGATAGCCTTAAGGGCGTTATAACTCCTAATTGATCTATTTTTTTTAGTGAGCTAGAAATGAATCTCATGGGCTCATCACGTAACACTAAAGTATGGCATAATCATGACATCAGTGGAAAACACATTTTTCAGGTTGCATCGAAAGCTTTTGGATCGCCTTATGTCGCCTTAGGCTTGTCTTCACGCCAAAGGCGTTAGGTTTTTGAATAAAAAAACTACGGTGATAAAAGTTCGTATGATAAGGTAAGATTTAGGACTCTGAAAACATTATTGAAAACTGAACATTTATTTTGCATACGTGACGATTTGCTTTACAGTATTTGCTCAATAGAGGATGTTAATTGATATAGTAATTAACAGCCGTTAAAACAAATACTAAATTCCTTCTAAAAGAAAGAAAGAAGGCCCTGTATATATAAATTTAACTTTTCTTGTTGAGTCATTTAAAATAATCTGTTTGTTGATTTCCAAAAACGTTTAATACGATTTAATAAAAAATATGTTTAGTACGAATTTATTCGCAAAACAGCTGCGCAGTGACTTTATTTAGGTAAAATTGTATAAACTATTCCAGAAACACTGAGAATGTGTAATTCAATCCTTTGATAAATCAATGCACATGTATTACATAAAACAAGTCAAATAGAACAATGCTTTTTGTTTATTTTAAAAAATCTTAACAAATTACTTTTTGTATAGGACATATGCGAAATTGGAGACCCTACAAATTACGATAACTCTCGCACTTACATAATTTTACATAAGTAATGAAATACTACTTTTATATTAATAATTTTATTTTTATAAATTAATCGTTCTGAAAACTTGAATTAGTTACGATGGGTGCGCATATTAAGTATCTGACGATAGAGTAGAATTATCGTTTTTTCTTATGGTGAACTATATCAGTAGCATGTAGGGTTTCATTATATAAAAAATACCGACTCTTATTTTACATTTGAGTAATTCCAAACAATTAATTGCAATTGATTTCAATTTACATGAAACATTTCTGTATTGTTTATTTGTTCTTTTGAAAAAATGCAGACAGAAAAAAATACATATGAGGTGTTCTTAGTAACAAAGTAGAATAAGTCCATTTATAAATTTATGATATAAAAAATATTTGACTGTGAAGGTAAAGTTATTCGAACTGAATCACTATTCTATTAAAATTCTTTGTTTATATATACAATTACTTTGAATTACTGTAAGTGGGACTACTTAAAAATTCAATTAAATATTATCATACATCAATCATCAATCATTGTTTCAATGATTTCATTCTGCAAGTTAATCAAATTATTTTAGCTTTAGTAAATCTTTTGTAAATCAAATTTAAATAATATAACTAAATATATAGATAAACTCGAAATATCTAAATAGTATTTTCAACTACTTTATTTATCAATTAAATTTATTAGTACATATATGTATGTAGTATGTATATGTATATGTATATATCAGAATATGTATCAATATATATTTACAAAGCCATATGTTACCATAAATGCAAAACGAAATTACTTGTTTGTAGATAAATGTTTTGGTTGAAATACAAAAACTTGAACATTGCAAAAATTTCATAAAAACAAAAGAGTTCATTCATAAAATATTCAGCAAAAGATACTTGAACATGAGAAAAAGATGTGGGTTGTTGCTTACATATTGAAATCATAATCATTTCGTTAAATATAATATAACATATAACATGACATACATATACATAAATAAATATAATATATCTCTAATACAAACGGTGTTTTCGATATATTCGCATACGAGAAACTATAGCTTCTGCTAGCTTTATAATGAGGACTACAGAAGAACAGTGAATGATGAATGGAAAACTGTTTGGAATTTTAATAAATTTAATCTCAAATTAAATTAAAGCTGAAATTTATTACCTTCTTAAATTAAAAAGTAATCTATGTTATAATAATAATAATCATCTGTAGAAAGTTTATAAATCTTCGATAAAAAAGATACTATTTTCTTTTACAAATGATTAAAAATAATCTAATAATCTATTTAGCATCTACTTTTTACAAACTCATTTTGGCAATTGTACATATAATGCGTCCAGATGTTTTCTACTCGACTCATTCAAAGAATGAATTATATTTCTATGTTCCTTAAGCATGTTTTCCTATGTCAACAATCCTTTAAATGCCTTTAAATTTTAAAAATTTCTAATTTTTCGTTAATCATCCCCTGAATTACTTAATGCTTCAGTATTATTATGTTCACTGATGATACTTAATATTATTGTTATTTTGAATCATTATAAAAATAGTAATAAAATAACAAATAAACTTAAGAACTAACTAAACCAAATACTGGAAAAATATTTAGAAGTTGCTCTATCAATGAAAGCCTTTTAAGATTGGATTAAAATGTATAATAATTGTTAAGTAATATACATAAAAAGAAACAAAAATTCGATTTTTAATTTATTTTTATTTTAACTATATATATATATTATAAACCATATAAACATATATTTCATTATTTAAAGTATTAAACAATGATTAAACAAAACGTTGAATATTTAATAACATATCTATAACAGAAAATTTCGCGATTGTATGTTAAGTACAGAAGCTCTTACATTCCCGTACTCCTGGCGTAATACTTGCTTCTTCTTACTCTCTACACAGTGTACGTAATTCTTATTAAGCAATGTACAAATATTGAAATTATAATTAACAAGCAATTATAAGCCAAATTACATATACAATAATTGCGCACATAACAGCTTAATATGAGTTTCTGTTAGCTAATTGTGTGAATGTTACAGCAGATATTGGATGACGGCTTTGCGGGTGCGAGTTCGAATGTGTGGGAGAAACGAATTACCATTAATTGAATTAGGTTTTCAAATTAAATGCGCAAGAAGCCCACTAAATGTTATTTAATATGAGCGAAATGTGGCAATAGAATATTTAAAATTACATATATAGAAAATAAAAAATAAATAGTAAATAAATAGAAATTGTTCAAAAACAAATATATTAACAAATTTAACTATATTTAACTCAAACAGAAAAAAAAGAGATATTATCTTTTAGAAAGAAATTTCTACAAATTTTCTAGATATATCTTATAAAACTTATGAATAAATTTTAAAAAATTTTGTACATACATTATATTAAGATAATATAGATAGTAATTACCTGCCTATACTTATAATTGATAAGTATAAGCTAAGAAATGTGTTATATGTAATTAACCTGTATTTGTTATAAATTAGCGATAGGATAGTGATTGGATGAAGGGTTTGGATGAAGTAAAACCTAGATGCTGAATATATTATTAAATATGTTATTAAATTTATATTTATATATCATTAAATATATTCAGCTGAATCTGAAAATGTGAAAAAGCGAATTTGCCGAAATGCGTATAGAAATATACAAAAAATATGATCGAAATAAAATTTGAAATCCTAAAAAACAAAACCGACTTTATGATAATAGTCCCTTAGAGATATTAGCTCACAATAAATCTCTTACAGTGTCACTAACTAGTACTTTTAATATCGCTGAGGTCTATGCATTGCACTTAATGATTAAACAATTTAACCTCTCCACCCACCTACTAAACCAAATAATATTGCAATAAATATAAAAAATTTAAAAATGTTACTATAAATTATTCTAAACATATGATCATGCCAAAATGGGATTCACTTCATGTTAAAATGCGTATATTTCATTCTATTTTTAAATCAGACTAAAGTTTTAATAAAATAAAACCAGTCTTAAAATATTTGATTTATAAAAAAAGGCAGTTATGATGATGACAAAGAATATTGGTCTGCATATCCATTGTAATTCATAAATTGATTTTGATTTTGTTTACTGTGTGACGAAATAACGAAAATATTTTGTGAATAGATTTTTTATTGATACAATGTATCTGAACATTTCCATTCTCAGTTGAGGACGAGCAACAAATGTTAAAATGCATTAACTGGTTTATTTAAATCTTATTTAATTTATTATCTTAAATTGTTGTTAAACCTAAAAATAGCTAGTATTAGTATTAAAAAAAGAATTTTGTAATAATTTTAAATTTCAAACAAATTGCAATATGCAAATATTTTAATACGAGTGACCAGTAAAATTGTGTGAGAGTCTGCTGCCTATCAATGCACAGTCTAAATACTTAATTGTGGTAATGTGAATTAATTAAATTAAAATATTTTAAGTATTAATTAATAAAAATTGAATATATAAATTATTACTGATAATTTAATATTTAAAAATATTTTTAACCAATTACTATTACTATTACTAATTTCATTTTGACGAAAAGATTTTATTCTTAAATATTAAAAGAATTTAAAAAAATTTGCAATACAAAAATCTTTTCTGTAACTTTGAGCGAGTGAATTTTAATTTACAGGCATTATTACCCTTGAATATCTAATAAATATGGATGACTAAACCCCCAAGACACGAGCCACCAATCAGACTTCAATATGCTGTCAAGTGTCGCCAAAGTTGTGCCAGTTGCAGTTTTATGAAAATATATTTTTTATTAAATTTTTAATTTTATGATTTTATATCAACCAACAGATTTAATGACAAGTTTATGAATAAAAGATTAAATTTTTATTTAAACAGAATTTTATTATTAATTTGAAGCGCTAAGTTTAATGGCACGTGTTTCCGTTTTGCTTTAATTTTACGAATAATTAATATGTTTCGAACACCCTACACTCATTTTAAATAGTGTTCTGTAACCAAAAAGTGTTTCTATATATTAAAAAAATTTTTTAGGTACAACATAAATACTAATAAATAAAACTAAAATAGATAAAATATTTAAATATTACTAATAAAACCGCCATTCGTTAAAAGTATTGAATATTATATATTAAACTTCACATAATTGTTATATTATATATTATGATAAACTGTAACTGTTCTAACAGTATTATAGCTCTTCAAGTTTATACATATATGGGTAAATCTAAAACTATGTGGCTCGGTGCTATACTTGTATTATTATAACGATTGCATTATGGATATAATACAATTATTAGCTGTTCTTAACAAGACATGACTTTCATTAAGAAGGTTCTGATTATCAAATAATTTTCGTCAAAGTAACCCTAGAGCCAACCTGAATAATTTAAAATATTATGAAAAGCAATTTCATACCATTCTTGATAGAGATGACGTTTTGTTACGGTAGTGCAGGTCGATGTGTTCCGCTAGATAACCTATTCCTTTCCTAAGTTGTTCTCCATTGACGATATCTAGACAATAGATTATTTAATCAATTCATTCAATGAACGATTGATTTTAGATTATCTAATTAATCATCATTCGCACATTTATCTGCATCTTTATCTTTATATGTAATGTCAACACAACTTTTTTTCTCGAAGTTGTGATTATTATTACCTCGTTTAATCTATATTTTCATAACCTTCTTTTATAAAATCGTTAATAAATTTTTATTATTCAATCCAAATGAACTTTTTAAAAATATAAAATTGTGATTCTTAACATTATTAGCCATTACTTTTTTTTTTTGTTTTCATCTGTTATATTCTCAACTATACCACTTTTCGTCATTTATTTCAATAACAACATCAATTAATTTGGTGATTCCCCTTTTATTGTTAATAAACACGTTTTGTTCAAATCTAAAATTATTATTAGGCTTTTTTTAGTTATAAACAAAATAAAGATGTCGCTTAATTTGAAAAAATCTATTCAAATAAATTTTTCCTCAGTTAATATATTATAGTTTAATAAAATGAAATTGTTAAATAATTATATTTTCATTTATCTGCTGGGAAATTATTAGATAAAAATTTCAAAGAGAAAAGATACTTTAATGTATACAAATTTTTTTAGAAATATTAAAAATACAAAATAGTATTCAAGTGGAAGAAAAATATTGACAATAATATAATATATAAAGTTCAATAAGAATTCACAACAAATGTGCACATACTTAGGCGCTTATACATAGGTATCTGCAGATACTTTTATATATTTTTATTCTTTAAATATTGTTCAAATTGTGTTCAAAACAAGCACATTCTTTGCGTGGGTGTTTGAATAATTCTTAATATTTTTGTACATATATGCATCTATTTTCATTGAAGATATTACAGTAACAACAATGTACTTTTGTACAAATATATATAGATATATATGTATGAATATATATGTAGTGTTCTTGAAATACAAGTAATTTTTAAAATTATAAATCTATCGTATGGATTTTGTATGACCTTTAAGCATTGCAATTTATTATATATAAAAATTTTAAAGATTTCAATAGGTAATGAGGTGTTAACTGAACGTTTTAGAAAATAACAAATTAAATCTGAGACCTCAGTTTCAGTCGTTAACGGAATACAACGACTTCTCTTCAAATTTATTAGTTGCAACAGTTCATTAATTTATTAAATTAATTAGAAAGAATTAGAAAATAAGATTAGTGCTTAAAGTATCAACTTCTGCAATATATAGAAAAAGGAATATAAGATATCTTGTATAAGAATAACAATATTACAATATTACTTCGTGACTTAGATTGTAGTGAATATAAAAGTTTGATTCATTAACAGAAATGTTAAAATAATTTTTAATCTAATATCTTATCATCTCATATTAAAAATATCTATTCACACAATTTAAGAATATTGACCATCTTTAACAAAGTATTAGATGAACTATCCACTTAAATAACTAATACTGAAGGAATTACTTAAAAACAATTATTCCAGATATCTGTTTATACCAGAAGTAGCATAATGATATTGTTTACTTTGCATCATTATAGCTTTCTTAAAAATCATTTAGAGCTTAAATATCATGTTATTATTGTGTAATGAAGTACTTGCCTATCATTTTGTATCTTGTAGATACAAGAGATTATATAAGATAGAGATAAGGTGTACAAAATCGGATAAAATTGCTATAATCTAAATGTAAAAATTATTTACACAAAATTCGGGATATACAAGACCCGACTTAGCAATACTGACGGTTATTGTCGAAGTTTATTACCTTGATTAAGATAGAATAGGATCAAGCTTATCTAAACCTTTGATACCGTGCGAGATATATAACAAATAGATAGATAGATAAAATATCTATACAACACAGAAGTAATTCTTAATAATTCAACCATGTTAACAACGTCATTGACAATAGCTACGATGTCATTCTAAATAACCCATGAAGTATTATCATTGTTATTATGTGGCGCAACTTCATAAAGAGCCCTTTTTGATTCTATTTCTCTCTCACACATAGAGAGTAATAAAATATATATTAAACACCAGACAGAAATAATTCCAAGTACTTCATCCATATACATATTCCCATTACCAATAACGGCGATACCAGTCTCAAGATTATGTAAAGAACAGCCAATATCAATAGGTGCCACTACGGCTTAAGTTCGGAAGTATAATTTTTATTTTTTTATCGAACCCTACTTATCTATTGTCATATGTATATATGCATATTTGCTGCAATCTGTATGTAAGTAAATACCAATTCCACTGAAAAATAAATCTAATCTTTATAGTTATTATTATGCAAATATTATCTGTTGAAAATCGTATAAAAATAGTAATAAGTAGTACCACACCGGTCACTGTGTGGTAATCAATTTTAAATTTAATTAATTATTTACTTTATATTCTAGTAAATTTTGAACAAACTGAATTTATTTTACTTGAACTTGGAGCCATTTTGAATGTCTGACTTAATTATTTAGTGAAAAATATTCAAAAAATTAAAATAAAATTAAAAATAAAAGATAAAAGATAAAAGGTAAAAGGTAAAATCAAACAAAAAAGATTTCTTTATTTCCAGTTCTAAATGAAATTGATTAAAAAGATTTATAAAAGAAAAGATGATAAAGCTGAAACAAAAGCATAAAGCAAAATAAAATTTAATTTAATTATATTTAAATGAAAAACAAAAGATATTAAAGAAGAAAACTCATTGTGTAAGGCAAATGCTCGTATAATAAAAAAATTTTAGTATGAAAATTAAAATTACACCAACGCATAATCTTATGACATTCCTCAGCTCATCACTGTTGGTTACACTTGACCACAAAATGGAAATATTTGCTTTCCTTGGCATTACTTAAACGAACGAAATGAATTCGTTTTCACTGAATATTTTAGCACTTAAAGGTTTTCCTAGTCAATATTGTCCATTTCATTACAAATATTTTGCTTATATATTTCACTTTTTGTGGTTTCATTCGCTCAGCTTCCTGTACAATCTTTTTTGTTAGAAGTCTGAGTACTTAAATACAATTAAATAGTTTCAAATATAGAAAAAATTAAAATATATAATTTTTAAAGTCAATAAACTCTGACAAAAGCGTTCCGATGGCATATTCCGATAAGCTGGCCGTGCAGAAATTGCCATGACGTACCTATAAGAAATGGAATAAATTAATCACTTTCTATGTCTTTGTGCCGGACTACAAATGACACCACTTCATTGTCAAGGAAATCGTTGCATTACTGATCTGATAGGCATAGTGATGGTAGACTTTCTAATTTCCTTAAGTTCGTTTAGAAGATTAAACAATTAAACAGGGAAAGTGTATGGAATTGTAGTAAAAGAAACGCTATTGTAGCTATCTCCCCTTGAAAAATTCGGAGCATCCCAATGGGTAATAGATATCTCAGAATGAAAGTGGTGATTCTTACATTAATATATGTTAAAAAGAAACCTAATTTAATCTTTATTTATCAGTTAAATCATTGAGAAGGTCCAACAAAAACGAATTTTAGTGACGTATAGTTCAACCAAATAATGTAAATCATAATTCTTGCATTCATTGCCGAAATGCAGTTTATTGCTTCTGAAAGAATCAGTGTATCAAAAGATACCAGTGTTATGCTCCTTTATCATAAAGATAAGATATGTATACTAAGAACCAATCTATAGATATAGATACACTATGGTCACTGTCGATGTCATTTTGGTTGTATGTATTTATATACAGTCATTGCTACATATGAAAATCTTTTAAGTTTTTTGCATTTTCCAAGGAAAAACGATATCAAAGAAGTAAGTGCTTTGTAAGTGACGATCTCAAAGACTCAGTTAAACCCATTGTTGGATTGAGTTACTTTATAAAACTCAAAGAATTTAAAATAATAATAAAGCTACCAATAATTTACGATCCTAAGGAGATTTTGCTCCTTTTCACAGCCGTATTAAGTATCATTGCATTCTAGCCCCATTACTTTTCTAACAGTCACCCGTCAGCAAACTCCCTACAAGAATAATATCTTTACAAGTCATTTCAATGAGATCGTTTGATTTTGTATTTTGAATTTTGTCATCTTGTATAAAATTACTCAAAACAAAATGATATCAATTTCAACTATTTGCATGCCCATTATATTTGTGATATGCTCACTTTTTTCAACTATTTCAAATTAGTTCCAGAGGCACTCAGGTTGGCTAGATTATCCGCCCTGCAATCGTCTACGATATTTTGGTGATCGGAAATTCAAAGAACAAAATATAGAATTGCGTCGATGTCTTATTCAAAGATGTGCTGCAGACAAAAACACTCCTAGGTATAATTTGGACTGAACTCATCACCTTTACAGCAACTAAGCTATTCGATATTGAAGCTATACCCTATTCAATATATTATCCACTTTAAGAGAGACTGTAAGATGTTGCAGTCAACAGAAAGCCATTAATATTTAAATATTTCCAGATTTATAGGAAAAATTCCATTACTCAATCTGTCATCTAAGCTAAGTATCTCATTAAGTTATTCTCAAATAAGGCAACTCCCGAAGATCAAGTGTCTCTAAATGAAATATCGACAAATACTGTCCCTGTCCAAATAATGAGTGAGTGCGATATAATCAATATCGCTGAAGTGGATATAAAAATATTGTATATATGAAACAGTGGACAACGATTTATTGACTTTACATTGCATGATCGTGAGTACGTTTAAACTGAATTTAATTTTTTTAACAGACAAGTGGCAACGCTGCGCAATGAAAAAAGTAAGTGTGGAATTGGCAGCACTCTTTAGATCAGTTCATATAGAAAAAGTGTCGTGTAAAAGAGGAGGAAGAGAGATAGTTTTAACGCGCATCTCTCAGTATAAAAATTACCTCATATATCGATATTGTTTACTGTAAACATATAAAATAATAATAAATATGCTATAGACACTTAAAAAATTGTTAAATATTCTGCTCTTTAAAATATGTAAAAATAAAATTAAAATTATTTATGCATAATTTTATTTTGTATACATAACCTTGACCAATCTTAACATAATTTTTGTTCTACAAGATTATTATTCGCTGATTATTCAATTCAGCTTTAAAATTTTATAATTTATATTGTATTTTGATTTTTTTTTTTAATAAATTTATATATAATTCTGCTGATACTTTTGACTAAAAAAAATTTTCATGATCACATTGCATATGCGCATTATAAAGTATTGCATAAACATCCTTTAAGTTTATTTTAATAATTTTCTTTTTTGGCTACTACTACTAAAAACACAAAAACTTTATTTATTGTGTATCAATAAAATATCAATAAAACTATAAATTTTTTGCCAAAACAAATGAACACAAACAATTTTTAATAAACATTTTTCTCACACTCACCTGCTAAAGATTTAATCTGCTAAATTTAAATGTTGTACAAGATTTCACAATTTTTCCGAAATTTTCTGTACGAAAGTGAAAATTTCAACCAACCAACACAGACGCAAACGTAAACACAAGCCGAAAAAAGCAAATTTCGTTATATACCAAACTGTTCAAGTGACCAACATCAACTGAGAATAAATTGAGCGACATAAATAAATGGAACGAAACGAATTGAAAAAAATGCTATGAAACGGAAAGCAGCTGGCACCAACAACAAAAGAGGCAAAAGAAAGTTTTATAAACAGCAACAAAACGGACGTGAGTAATAGCGGTGTACGATGTAAGTCAAAATGGCTGAACACACACAAACAGAGACATTGTTTAGTACTGTTTGTACGCATTGCATGCGCTCGTGTGTTTTGCACGAGTGCGTTTGATTCTTTGTCGGCAATGGACTGTATAGTGTGCGTGTGTATACGTGTGTGTGTGAGTAAATATTTATAAAGTTTATCCTGAATGATTTTATATTTCTCTGCGGTGCTTATTGTTTGCAGCAAGCAAAGAAAAAAATTAAAGTTATTAAATTGCCGACGCATCCTTTTAGATCAAAAATAAATAAAATTCAAGCACAAAGTGGCTGTTATTATGCAAATGAAATTTTCTTTTCAGATATGAGAAAAAAATGTAGAGCAAATTGCTTTGAATGAGTATACAGTGCTTTGCGAGCATAACGTTAAGCAACAAATTAAATTAGTAATTGAAAAAAATCCATTTCTCTATTCCATTCCTTAACATTCAAAGAGATTTTATCAGTTTAAGTCAATTTCCGTTCAATTTATGCGTACGCATAACAATTTGCCTTAGGTAAGAATTTAAAATTGATTACTCATACGCCGGTGAGCCATTTTCTTTTGATAACAAAACAATAATGAAAACTAATTTTCTCATACATTAGTTTTTTTTACTAAAGAAAATATTGTATAACTAAATTAAAATTCCTTAAGTGTCCTTGTCGGAACATTCTGCTACATTCTCCAACTTCTTCTTTTATAGTTAAAGTAGCAAAAGTCATGCTGACATTTTACAGCAAAATCATTTTACCATTTTACATTCTCCTTATGCGTAATTAATGAAGAATATTAAGTTTTAATACAGTTGTTATGTTTATGATTTATCTGTGTATCTGCTTCCCAAGGTTGAATAAACATACATATATATGGCAATACATACACAACAGGTACTTTAATATGAAATATTTTAAATGAACATAAAAAGTGTGGAGTCCTGTGAATTACCCAGACTTGCAAGTGCTTACTGCTGCTGTAAGTAATAAAGTTTCTAAGTTATGTGCACATAACTTATAATGTAGTTAGAGGAATAGAGAGAACATGGTGCATTTTAAATGAAAATATTTATTTAACTACACAACACCACTTTTACTTTCACTTAAACTCAGCCCTCTTCAGTTAAATGTAAAATTCAAATAAAACAAAAAGTAGGGAAGAGAACCGAATAAACTCAAGTGTTACATGATTCATCACATCGTATGAGTAAGCATAGAAATATTTCTTCAACTATTTAGATTGATGAAATCAATAAGTACAACAATTAATCAGTAATTTATTTGTCATAGATTTTACATAAAAATAAGAGTAAATCTTACATTTTGATTACAAAGACTTGAAAATTTTTTGATATTTTCTTAATTAGTAATAATTTGTAATTACAAAATTTTACACATGAATTTTCTTCTAGTGCAGCTTTGATCACCTTTTCATGGTACGCACTGGATTAAGTTAAATAGTCACATTCCCCCGGATGCTGATATTTTCATGTGCTCCAACGTATTTTGACAACGACTGATACGTTCAATCATTCGCACTTATTAACATATTTCAATTTCAATTGATTTTATCTGGTCGTTATAGATGTCCTAGCTGCTTTCCATGCCGTTAAAACCAAGCCCCAACCTAAATTTCTACTTCTTCTTTGCTTTATGAAATGTAACGTAATATCTAAAGAACTTTAACTCGTTGCCTGTGATCCAAATGACTTGGGTAACAAGTGTTCCATTAAAATATGGCAATGAGTTATTTAAGCGAGTTGTAAGAAATATAGTATATCTTACTAAAAAATATATATTGAGTTTTTTTAAGGAGTTTGCAATTCTAAATTAGTATGAGCATTCACAGAATTAAACAAGAACTCTCTCGATTCTCAAGTCCTTTTGTATATATTCATACCTGATATACTATGGTGCTTTAAGCTTACATCTCAAAACAATATCTTGAGATATTGCACACAACAATAAAATAGTTTAGGTCTAATTACTCGCTTATAAAGCAGAATTTTATATGTCACACTCAATTTTCCTTGTATCATTAGAAGTATGGTTTCATGCCGTTCAGAGTTGTATTATAACTCGGGTTTTTGACTCGGGTTATGTTCTCTAACCAAGTATGTCTTTTATCAAAAGTAAGACCCAAGTGTTTCACATTATCTTCCCATTCATTTTATTTTCATCATTGACATATTTTTTTTTTTGAAGAGTAACATAAATAGGAATAGTTTTTTCACAATTTTCTTTAATTAGTTGCTTATAAGGCATTATTATGCTTATAAAGCAAATATTTAGAACCTCTTGGAGAGTTCAAATTATCTTTTCAATTTCATATTAAATTAATTACTACAGAATTAGCTTTTTCGTCAGCTTGCATACACCAGGTGTTGTCAGTAAAGTAAGAAATTGATTTCATAGATACCAAAGGCAACTCTTGCCAAAAAGAGTATATACTTTATTGGCATGCATTGCCTCTGCATAGATAAAAATTTTGATCTTGAGTAATGCAATTCTGTTTATATGCCACGAAATGAATATATTGATTATATCTTTTATATAATGGATGATTATTGTAAAAAAGTATTGTACAATTTATAGTTAACTAAATGTCGTGATTTAATTGATTTCTATAATAATGATTAATGACTAAAATGTTTTATTAAATTTCATTTCCAAATAACATATCGCAATTAAAAATTAAGTTTCTTACATTTTAAATCAATTAAAATTAAAATTATAAATCAAATTTAAATTTTAATATTAAATTATGTATTTGCATAGAACATTTATTTCAAAAATAAATATTTGGGAATTTTAAAAAATTGGACTCAATCCAAAAAAATTAATATTTTAAATTGATTTTTAACTTAATATTGTTTTTATGAGAATAGAAGCTCTTATATACCACAAATTTTAGACTTTTCATAACCCAACTACGTACATTGATCAAAAATTTACATTTTAGCAATAAACAATTTATCGCTCAAGTTTTACGTAAAATATATCTTATATAGTATTTTAGGCAACTACATTGGATGCCGTTTTTTCTTTTGGCTTTTTGCCAAATATATATAAATTTTTTAATTGCACTACAGAAGACACGATCATGCAGTGGATTATATTATATATAAAAACAGAAATATTTTCGCTTCAATCGAATACGTATATATAAAAATTTAAGCACTGTAAGTGCAACTATGCACTTAGTACGCTAAGTTATTTTATATATTGTATTAAGAAAAATTATGAAATTATTTATATATAGTAAGCTTCCATTATATTTACATAATTTTAAGATTTTAAGATTTTCTTTATGTTTAGAATAACTAAAAACATTGTCGGGAAATGTGTATTTTACATACAAAATTTTTTTTTACATTTTTTATTTTCTCTTCATAGTAATTTATATTATTTAAAAGTATTATAAACTAATAAAAAAATATATGATAATGAAAGACGTCATAGAAAAACTCAATTTTTAATCATTTTCTTGGTAAAAGTGTTCAAATAAATCAGTTCAGAAAAAAAAATATTAATTGTAAAACATTAATATAATTAGAAGGATTTATAGCCCGTTCAAACTGCAATTTTGCAATTAATTGCAATTAATAGCATTTTATCCAATAAATGACATTAATTGAAATAGGAACAGCAATAAATGCCATTCAATTGTTAATGCAAATTTATTTCAATACTAAATTTATTGCCATTAAAATGCAAGGCTGTATTATTTCTTATGTTAAAAATACACCATATATTTATTAAAAAATCATTATTTAATTCAACTGTTAATTATTCTATTATATATATTAACATAACATATATCTATTATATTTCTAATAGAATTGCAAAAGTATCTTATGAAACTAGTTCTCACTTGATAGCATAACTATAAACTTACACAATTCTTCTTATTATTGACACTTAGTCATGAATATGTCTAGTATTCAAAAATGTTAGCTATAAAGTAGTCCTATCATATACCATTTTATTACAATAAGTCTCTAAACTACTTCACTTCTAATATTCTTACAAAAAACACGTATATGAATAAGTACAAAAATTGTACAAATGTTGAACTTTATATGTTTTTTATTATTTAATTAAATATTACTAGTACGAAGTTCACATACACGAGCTTTGTTCAATATTTTTACTAAATAATCATAACTGAGCTACAACTGAGCGCCTAAAAACCTGCAATACAATACACTCTTTCAAATGAAGGCATATAAAATTGATTTCCAACGTAAACTTAAGTTCTGAATTTTTGTGTAACGACTACAAATTTTTGACTCGATCTCAATCAAAAAGTTAAAATAATAAAATGTTAAATATAGTTTGGCATGAACGTCAATAAGACTTGAAAGTCAAAACTTTTCTACAACAAAAAATATTGAAATTTCTGGTATATTTTTCAATCAAAAAGAAGGCATGCCTATATAACGTAATTCTCTCCACTATACACATTCAAACGCGGATAAAAGTAAATAAATTGATTTTAAACGAATTTTGCGAATTTTAATTTATTTTTATTTTAAGCACAATTTGAAATGATGTCATGTTTTGAAATTCTAATTAAAACCAAGTGTGAATACAAACACATATATGTTTGTGTGTTTATATAATATGTATTTCATTTTGAATGTCATTTAATATACCCTGATGTTTCAGAGCGTTGAATTATTCAAATTAAGAATGTATATTTTAATACGTTTAAATTCGTGTAAATGCATACAAAATTAATGAGCTTATTTATTACATGAACTATTTTAAAACTCTCTTACAAAATTTACCTAATAAATGCACTTACATTTCTTTTTAAGAAAAAATGTTGGGAAGATAATTTAATTGTTAAATGCATTATCAAATATATTAAAATACTTCATCTATATACATATATTATTATGTAATTTTTATTTTATATAAATTATTTATAATTATATAAGATATATATTATTATCTATATATATTTATTTTAAATAAGTTTAATAAGTATATATTGTACACTAGATAAAAGGTACATGAGACTAGATTATTATGTAAAGTTCTAATTTCTTCAATAACGTCTCCAATAGTAATTCTTCAATTTACAAGAACCATTTTTAATTTTTCTACTGTTTTATAATTGCTGACTGCATGAGAATGCCTAAGCTTCATGTCCTCCCATATCTTTTCAACCTTCCTGAAGGCATTTGCACCATTATAGATATAACATAGGCTTATCTGCAAATACCTTCTTTAACATGTTTCGCTTCACTTATTACAGCTTATATCTTACACAAATTTTCTGATAAATATGAAATATTACCAAAATCACTAATGTATGTGCTTCTCATTCACTTTTCGAAAAACACATTGACTATAAAAAAAAAACATTTTGTGGACGTAAAAACCATCCAAAAACCTAGTAAAGGATTTTTACTACGCAATAATTTCACTTCTTTCAACACAAATGTCAATAAAAATTTGACGGTATATTAGTGAAAAATATTAATGCATATTATATTTTATATAATTTATCTAATCATTTGTTTATTTATCTAATTAATTTGTAATTTATTTCATACCAATAGCTGAACCCTCTTCAAATAGAGTTTTGTTTAGTTCAAAATGCTTTATATTCTGTTCAAAAAGTACTCGGATTTTGTAAATAAAACACACAAATTTTAATTTTATTTCAAATATGAAATAAGTCGGTATCTGAAGCGATACATATATGCCAACGCTTAACCCAATCTTCCATACACTTTTCGTAGGCCCGTTTTCGTAGGCTTTTAGTTCCTTCAGCGAATTCTCTTTTATCGATTTAATCGACTCACCACGAAGATCCAGATCCAGATCTGGCGAATATGGTGCCTGAAAGATGGCAGTGGTGCCGTTTTTCGTCAAAAAATCACGTACAACAAGAATTTTCCATAGTAAAAATCGCTAAATGCACTTGAGGTGTATTCTCACATTAACAGCTGCTGTAAACAAACTAATTCACAGATGGCGCTCAAATTTGTACCATAATTCAAGAAAGTGTACCAACATAACAAAAAAAAATTTTTGAAAAAGCTCTATTACTCTATAGTTAACAAACCACAAAATCCGGATACTTTTTGAGCAGAAGGTACATTATAAAATGATTTTACATTCATTCATCGATCTACGTATTGAAATTTTAAAATGCAATGTAATGTAAGGTATTTATAACATCCAAAAACTTCTTCCAAATATCAATTATCCGGTCCTGTCCTGTCTTTTCATCATCATATAAAACATTATTTTTCTATGCATTAACTTTAATAAATATTTGGTTGAAATTATATAAAATTTATTCATCATCCAATAAGAACAAATTTAAATAACAAAAAAAAAAATTAATAAAGGATTGTTCAATATTCTCATCATAGCCTACAGCTATCTAAGGACAGTGTACCCATAGGAATCCATAAATTTAAATTTTTTTTTATAGGTTCACCTTGAATTCATTAAACAACTATATAAATTCGTCACTGTGGTTTACTTTAATGGCATTTGGTTTCTTCACTTTTCTAAGAAATATATCTTATTATAATTTTATCTTCTCATATTTAAATAAAATATAATTATAACTAAGAGTCTCACATGCAGTATAATAACACTCAAAATGGATACAATAATTTTTTAGCATTTTTTATTCTACAATGTTGAAAAGAAAACTCAATCTATGAAAACATTTAAATAACAAAAGATTAACTAACCACTTACCCACAAAAATGGTTTATATAATACATTATATATAGTATATTTAATAAACTATATTATTTTTTATAAAATATTGCTTTCAGGTTAAAATCAATTGCTTTCAGTTCACATACATTAAGACAAAAAACGAACACTCAGTATATTTAAAATATTATTTATTTTGAAAATATTATTTTAAAAATCACTTCAATTGTTGCTGAGAAAAAATAAACAATATAATTTTGATTTTGGCACCAAAAAGTCCTTTCAGTAGAAGCAACAAAACTGAACTGCGTCGCAAAAATTTTAATACAAAATCAAAAGCGAAATGCGAAAAGCCAAAAGCAGACAAGGACTTGCAAAATACACAAACAAAAACAGAACGACGCAAAAAGCCAGCCACCGAGAAGTTTGGAGTCTAATAGTATTCACCTTCATTCATATTTATTATCCTTGACAAGGACGCGTATGGGGGTATGTATTTTTAAAACAACAAACGATTTCGCGACTGTTGGCATAAAAACAAATTTATTTATTAATATTTACGTATTAACATGTGGAACATCGATGATGTACTTACTATATTATGTATGGAATGAAACGTATGAGATAGAATTAAAAGGATGTAACGTAGCAGTGAAAGCTATCTAAATAATCTAATCTAAATAAAGCGAAAAATGTATATATTGAAATAGATTGTATTAAAATTTATAATACTTATTAGTATTATTAAGTAAATTATAATATACTTATATTATACAACTAAGAGCTAAGCTAATTTATTATTTTATTGCTCCCTTATTTAGAAATGTAAGTAAATGTCGGCTTTAATAGAACATAGTTGTAGATAATATCTACAAGATATAAAAATTATACTTTATTCTACTTTTTTTTTTACTTAAAGTATTAAAGATAAATAAATCATAAGCATTAGAAATTATATAAACTCCTTTTAAGCCACTTATATTAAAGTATCTAAGGTGTAGATAATCACTATCACAGATACATGTCGACTATCATAGATACATAAAGATTGTGAATTGTAGATAATACTTACAAGATAAAAATATTATATTTTATTTTACTATAGTATTTTTTCACTTAAAGTGTTAAAAAAAGAAACCATAAACATTAGAAATTATATATATATGAATTATATAAGAATTATAATTATTAAGTAGATAATGTTTACTTGACAAAAATATTATCAAAAGTCTGACTTGTAAATGTGTAGGAAAAACTTAAAAAAGTTAACAAATTTCTTTCTCGCAATCTAAAAAACTATGTAATTAATAAAAATTAATAATTAATAATAATGTATTAATAATAATTAATATAGTAATACAAAAACAGTAAAACCAAAACTAAGATTAATTTAAATGAAGTTTTAAATTTAAACACTAATACTTTAATGACTATGCATATTATAAATAGATAATATAAAAAAGATATAAATAGATAAATAAATATAAATTATATAAATAAAGAATATAAATAAATAATATATATAAATAATGTTAGATAAATAGTATAAATAATATAATAATAAGAAAATATATAAAACAATTCTAAAAACTTCTGAAATAGATATAGATAAATAGTCGTCATCATCATTAATGGCGTAACAACTCTGGTTGAATCTTGGGCTCCCTAATGATAAATAGTATCAGTAGGTAAAATAGAATAGCAAATCAATTAAGCAAAAAAGAGAAACTCTGACATTCGCTTAGTGAATATTATATGCCGATATGAACAAAAGGTTTTTAATAAGACATCTCCAGCGCACGACTGATGATTGGTTAATATAAAAACATATTTCAAAGTGTTCAATATATTCAACCTATAAAGAGTTTATTTCGTAACAATAAGTAGCACAGACTTGCAATTATATTCATTTCTTCTTCTTTCTCTTAATTTCTTCATAGACCAAATATAGCCCAAATTTTTACCTTTAAAATTGAATACTTTCAATAGATTACTTTGGATTATCTAAAGTAGTCTCTCTTAAGCTAAGATAATGTGATCAGAACTCATAAACTCTACTTAATATCAAAAAAGAAATGATATAAAAATATTTATTTACTTCTGCTCTATTAATATATATAAAAGATATATCTTTAGCAGATTTAATAAATAGTCAAAATCTGAGTGAAGTTGAAATTAAAAATTTCTAATTCCCGATAATGAAATTTCATTACCAAAAGTATATTACGTCTCAGAATGAAAATCTATATATACTTATATGTTATATTAATAAATTTTTTTATAACATACTTGAAATATTTAAGAGCATCAATTTCGTTATCTGCTAAAAAATGACAACAATGAAAGTGGAAAGAAGATACAGCAACCCGCATATATATAAGAGTATGTAGCCGTATATCAAAAAGACTAACGTCCTTCAAGTACCAATTCTGCATATTGTCCGTATAAAGTACATGTGTACTTTGCGAAGCAACAGTAAGCATCCTCTTGTAGATGCATTAAAAAGAGACAGCAACAAAATAAATATTTAACAAACTCTAGAGGCACAG
>NC_051847.1:18257701-18325289 GCF_002237135.1 Teleopsis dalmanni | reverse complement strand
TTAATTGAGCTTTGCATTTGGTTGCAAGACGCTCCGACCAGGCTTCCTATATTTTTAGTCTGCCTTACCAGAATGATCAGCATGGTAGAATTATTTTAACTTGATTTCACGAGTTTTCGAAAATGAAAGTAAAATAAAAAAAAATAAAGAAAAGAATTTTTACTTAGAATGATTATGCACCTTTTTTACAAAATCAATAACCACAAATTAATTAATTTTTAATTTTTTTTATGACATTCTTTCGCAAAAAAAAATTGCCTTCAAGGAAGCCATTTTTACTGTCAAAAACGCAGAGTTGCTATCAATTGTCAAAAAAAAAAGATTTATGTACAGTATAGTATGTAGGTACAGTATGTTTTTGGTACAGCTACGAATACACAGTTTAAAATTTTTTTTTTTTTTGACCAAATTGCACTGTAAAACTTGTTGGAATTTTTTTTTTTGAAAATATATTATTGTGATATGTGAAGTACATAAAAAGCCTAGTTTACCATATGTAAACTAGTTTAATTAAAAATAAGATTCCTATCTATCTTTTAATAATACATAACTACTTTTATATGAAATAAATTATAATTTTCTACATTTATTATTACGTCATTGAAAGATTTACTCTTGAATATAAAAATTTATTGTTACATAATTTTAAAAATAATATAAAGTATAAAAATTAACCTACCAAAAAGTATGTAATTATCCTTGGTGTCATTTTTTGGAATTGTAAAATGGAATTGTTTTTCTTTTGTTTATTATTGAGTATTTTAAACCAAGTTTGAAGCAGCATTCAGCGCCCCTTAGTTATGCAATTTTTTTAAACAAATTTCTTATAGTTCTTGGGTTCAAAAAAAAACTTATTATTTTAAATAATTAAGCTTCTATTGTCTTTTCATTTTTGAATACTTTCAAAGCACTTTTAACTTTATTTTGATTTGATACAATTTACTTAATTTCTAATAAATTTTGATTTATTATTCATGTCAAGCGGAAATCACTTGATACACTTTAATTAAATTCAATTTAGCTTTACCGTTTTAATATATAAAAGTGTAAATTTTTTTCAGGTTCTTTGGCACATTATTTTTGAAGCGTACACTATCACAATATATGCAGCAAATGTTATTAAATTTATTTCACCGCATTGCAAAAATATGAAAAATGTTTTTTCAAAACAAATACTTAAAGGCATTAAGGTACGCTTAAATAAGTTTCTTATCTTTTACTCGTACTTAAATAAATTAAAAAACTGATTGATTGCGAAATTTTGTTAAATCGCCTGTATTTTTGTTTGAATTTTTCCGCTCGTTGTTTTCCTTGCGAAAACAAAATCACTAGTAAAATTATTTTCCTAGCCGCAAGTCAAATTATATACAAATTTTTGCCTTAAAGAATGTATTCGCGTATCTGTTTTGTGTTCTTGTTGTTTTTGTTATTTTTGTTGCTTTTGTTATTTCTCCCACCTCGCTCTCATTAACAGGGATGACACGATCTTTTTTACGTGTATGCAAGCATGAGTTTATTTGTTAGCACCGGTAAATCAGAGCAAAAAGATTATAACAAAAAGTAATAACAAAAAATTATTGAATTGGCAGAAGAGAGTTTTTTTTACAAGCTTTTAGAGCAAACACAGCAGTGTAAATTAAATGGTAGCAAAATTGAAGAAACGGGCGCAATGTCAAGTGTTTGCTTTCATTTACGTGCGCTCAGCCAGCCATAAGACCAGAGAAAAACATAGACAAAATTATGGAGAGAGTATCGAACTTTTTTGTGTTTGGTATTAATTAAAATAATAAAAATGAGAGCGGCTTTTGTTTTACTATTAAGAACAACACTGCACACTGAAGTTTGAGAGTGTAAAAAATATTTTATTGTGCTATCTTTTGTTGGTTTTGTTTTTTGATTTTGTTTTGTTTTGTTTTTACTTTTTACTATTTACGGTAGGAAAATTATATATGATACAAATTAAATTAACGAAGACATCCATTAATTATAATTAGCAAATGTGATCACAATTTTTTTTTCTGCTTGTGTTACTAAATACAATATGCAATGTACTTTACGTATATTAGAATTTTAAGTATAAATATGATAACATAGAACAGTGGTTCCCAACCGGTACGCAATAATACTCAATAATATAGGAAAGCTTGATTTACAAATTTCATTGTCAAGCTCAATAGAATATAATGGTTAAGAGTAACATTGGAAGTTATTTTATTTACTTTACTTGTACATTCATTTACGGTCTTCATCAGTGTTATTCAAGAAAATTAAAGGAATGTCGTCCTATTCGTCGTATGTAGGAAATTGACTAAATGCAGCCTTTAAAAGCAGTGCGCTATCGTTTGAGTACAGTTTGTCAGCGACTGGCATTTTCTTTGGCAACATAATAAAGAAAAAAATAAACATTTGGTTTGGAAAAAGGAAAACATTTGGTCGTGCTTAAAACAAAAATCCGAATAATAAAATGCACTTTCCCATATTTCTATTGACTTGTGACAATAGGGAAGTTCGCATTATTGAAGTTCAAGTTAAACAAGCAGAATTGTATGTAGTTTGCTCTCTAAAAACCTCTTGCACTCGTTTTAGTTCGAGTTATGGAAGTTTGACTATAATATTATACAAATTATAATATTATATATATTATACAAATTATTATAAAATAAAAAACTATTTTATTTTATAAGTACTATACAAATTCTGATTTCATAAAAATTAAATTAAGTTTATATGCAAAACATTTATGCTAAATATCTTCTATTAAAAAAAAACAAAGAATTTATTTAAAATATAAATTTAATATGTCTATATAATATTAATATATATTATATATTAAAATAAACAATACTGAAAATACTACAGACACGAAAAATATGATTGCTTTAAAATAAACATTTATTTGTAAGTTAAAATAATAACATAAAAATAAATAAAATTCATAAGCTATTTAAATTATAAACACGTATTGAGTAAATGATTGTCCTGTGGTATGAGCAACATTTAATTAAGCAATCAAATGATCAACATTATTAATACATCACACGATCACACGACAAATTTCACACATTTTAATTTTCGTTAAGAAAATTAAATCGTTTAAATTGAATGAATTTAAGCAAAGTTAATTTTAAAAAAAAATCAAATTAAATCGAAGAAGAATCAACTTGTGCGAAAGACTAGGGTTCTTTTATTTAAAAATAGCACAATATTTTTTATATAAAAAATTTACTTAGAAGTTAATTTTTTTATTTAAACAAGTTTTATAATAAAGTGAAGAAAGAAAAATAAATCAAAAAAAAAAATTTACAAAAATTTCCTTAATTATATATCAATAATTTCTAAATGATTTTTATGATTCTTAAGAAGTGTCCACAGAGAGGTTGCCTCAACAACCCTAAAATTGTAAGTAAGATTTTCTATATAATACAATAAAAATCTTAAAGCAAATTTTGACACTTATACGATAATTTAAAAGTAATGAAAATAAAATTTTTTTTAACTTTTATGTGAAATAATTTTTGCACTGATGATTGCAGTGTAAATTTGTAAAAATTAGGAATATTATTTTTAAATTTGAACCTAAAATAGATTTCAAAACAAATAAAACCTACAAGTTGACAAGGCTTATTTATAGCAAATCGATAAGCTTTGTTTATAAATTTAAAAAAAAAATCATTTAATTTATGACAATTACAATTGCTAATTTATCAGCTAAAAATTTCGTAAACATCCACCATTTGTTTTTACTAATTGAAAATATAATAATCAATCTTAAGACGTGTTATAAATAACATAAAAATATTGCATCTTATGATACGTATTTTAAAATTCCTAATTATGACAATTAAAATTCAAAATAATATAATGATAAAAATAAAATCTAAATCGGAAACGAAATCTAATTCCGAGATATTGAAATTCATTTAGAAGAAATGGTAAATTGTAATATAAGAATTAAAAGTAGTGCTAAGATTTACGAATTTAACGCTACATCTAATGAAGACATTTTTTTAAAGCTTAAGTAGCTAAAATAAGTGTGGCTTCCACGAAGGAGCAGCATTAAATAATGTCGCATAGAAAGAAGAATCTCATTTCTTCATTCTTGAAAGATTGTAGTGATAAATGTAGGTATTATAAAAGCAAAATACTAGATATAGACCACCATTCGGTTTGATCTTGTGCTATATCGCATAGTTTATTTTTTTTCTTTATTTAAACTTGGTTTTGATTTAATCACTTATGAATAGTTTGAGAAAATATGTTAATATTTAAACAGATAATTTTTTTATGAACTAAGCGATATTGCTTGTCTTTAGATCATAAAAAAATCCATAATCTCTTTCTGCAATGGCATTTTGAAAAATATTAATACATGTAAAACACTAACAACTTAGGCAAAATAAAGGTTTAATGGGCATTCACTTGTGTCGTGTGAATAGCTTATTATAACTTTTCAAATCATAGAGTAAGTGATCTTATCGTATGTACGTTGAAGATTAGTTGCTCCAAGGTGCATGCCCATTCCGCTACATGGTTGAAGTATGTTAAGTACACACCAAGGATTATATTCACGTAAGAAGTATATGAAACGTCATGCTTGGGTCTACGACGCGGACCTACTTGTCGAGTTGGACGACCAAATGCCGTTCAGCACTCGCAAAAGGAACTGTACAGCAGAGGGTTTTGCAGCCTCAACGCAAATACAAGCTTGAGCTCAATCGATCCTTGGATCTGTCGCATAAAAGTGGCCAAGTTTCGGTGCGTTAGTCCTGGTTAACTTCCATTTATCTCCCATCCAGTCCCTAATCCATTTTGCTCCTAATTAATCTCCTCCTCTCTAACACTACCATTACTTATTCACATCTCACCTTACTTATTCACGTCTTTATAATCCATGTAACATTACCCCATCTATATGTCATGCCACAACTCGATTTTGGTGAAACCACCAATGAAGAAGAAGTATTTTTCACTTACTACTGAAATTGAGACATTATATTTTACTAGTTTGCAAAAATTAAAAAAAAATTATAGAAAAACTAGAAAATAAATTCAAAAATACGTCATTTTTATATTATAAATTATATAAGTTACTTACAATACTTAAACGGATATGGGTAAAATTTTACTTAAGTATTACTTTACTAAAAGTGTTATGAATTTCGTTTTTGATAAAAGAAATAAACATTCGATTAAGTATTTATTTATATTTGCAAAATAAACAAAATATTTTGAAATTCGATCAAAAATGCGCTTCCTCATATTTTTATAAAACACACACATCGTTTTTGTGAATGTTTTGATTACTTAATACTAAATAACATAATAAACAAAATATAAAAATACTACTTTTGTAAATAAGGTAATGCATAAACAATTATTTAAAGTCGTTTAATTATATATCGACAAAAATACTCGTATACGATAATACAGACAATTTTTTTTTCACTTGTAATAATTTTAAACAAAAGACAGCAATATTTCTGAGTTTTTGTTTTAATTACAGCAACAACAAAATAAAATTAAAAACAAAAATGGAAATATAAAAATATAGTTCTTTTATTTGCACATAGTAACAAAATTTCATAAACTTGATGAAAATAACAAATAAAATCTACTTAAATGACTACAACTATCTATATCTTCGTTAATCTTAGTCATTCTTTATCAAAAATGTATAATTTCATAATATTTACCTCTTTATAAAAAAAACACTTAAAACTCACTACAATGTAGTTTGCTTATTTATTAAATACATAACAAAAAAAAGCATCTGAGTCTGAGTTCAATTCGAAACAATAAACAAATACAAAATAAATTAATTCAGAGATTTTTATAATTAAAACTGGTTAAAACCAAACTGTGCCAAGTTCAAAGGCTGATAACTGCAACAATTAATATAAATTGAAACAGTTTATATACATTATATATGCATGATCATCATAAGTTTAGATAATGTCTTCTATATACTTGTTTGTAAACAACAAAAATCCGACAGTACGTCTCGCATATTGGCCTGTACATGTACAAACCCCTGCAGCAGCTGCTATTAGACGACAATCTCAAATAGAACAGACTAACTTCGAAAAAAATATTAAAATGAGAAGAATTGAGATGAAAAATAATATTTTTTAGCTGAGAATAACAATACAATTATAAGTAAGCAATTGACGATGATCTATTGAATTGTAGCATAACAAACAAAAAAAAAACACTAGAAATACTTAATGGCAGCACCTATCTAAAGACAAGTTTCATTAAAAATTTGACAAATGAATTATACAATATTTAACAATTATTAAGAATGGAATGAATATTTAAGAATAGACAGACTTCTGCCCACCTAAGCAACGTTTGCAAATTGTAAAAATTTATATCTAAAACCAGTGTTCTATAAGACATATATTATATGCATACCGCTTCAGCGCTCAGTAATAATGATCACCTTCTGTCTTAGAGATTTTGTTAGAAAGCAAAATTTCCAGTTTTGTTGTAAGAAAAGTGATAATCTATCAACTATCAACAGATTCTAAAAATGTACTGTTGGGCTCACTTTATAGGCTGATAACATCAACGGGCTATGTATAATAAAATCTTACTCCAACAAGTGGATTATGCAGGAGTTGTCAAGTTGAAGAGGAGGTAGAATCTATCAACCACTTTCTGTGTCTCTTCCAGGACTAAGATCGCTTTTTCACTGACTTGGAAGAGATAACAAAAGCAAACTTATCGGATCTCCTCAACTTCATCTAGAAAACCAAATGTTTTAATAAGAATAATAAAGGTTAGCATCTCGCCTCTCCCAGCAAAATTTTTTGAGGGCATCACAATGACCCTCAATATGCCTCCAAGTGGAAATGCCGACAACTGTCAGCACGCGCCTTCCGAACCTAACCTAAGCTATCATGAAATCTTCACTTCAAAAGATTTTGATCATAGATATAAATATTAAAGTTCAAATAAGTCTTTATATAACGAACATATTATTAACAAAATGTGAACTTGAAACAATAAAGTACATTATGACGATGATCTGAAATGCCTTTTGTTTCAATAAGTTGATGTCACATCTCATACTTTACGACCAACCATCGACTTATTGAAGTAAGTGATTCTTCACAACATAACCTTTAAAAACGAACCTGCTAACTGGTTGTTAAGGTTGTATGCTCTGACAAAGGTGGACTACTCTCTATGAAAGTACTTAAAATCATTGGTTTATATTGAATGCGCCAGCAACGATTTCAGTTTTGATATATTCGTGCACAACCGTCTCAAATTATTCAAACATTATTAGAAAGTAGTACAGGAGACCGTGAAATTAGCTACCGAAAACTGCAAAATTGAATCATTTTATTTATTTGGAGATGTAAACCTTTACTTCCCTTTCACTTCCTTTACTTAACTATATTCTTACCAATGCATACTTATATGTAACATCTTTCACATTATTTGCCATATAAATCTCCATGGGTTATCACAACAACATTTTAAAATGTTATAAACAATTTAACAAATCTAATATGTCATTTTTTTAGCAATTAAGTTAAGAGTTTAAAATAAAAATCAATAAATTACATAATAAAAAGTATAAGATATACTCCAAATTTTTATATTTGTACAGCATTTTTATCAAGACAAATATTCACTGACAAATAAGACCTAACCAGTAATTGATATAAAAAGGATTGAAGTTTTCTTACAAAAAAAAAATTGTTAGTATGTACTCAATTTAATAATTTAAATTATTTCAATTGTATATTTATCCTATATAATAAAATCCTTACCATAATCTAGAACAATTCACAAAAGACCGAAAACAAGAAAACAATTGACGTCAATGAGATACTGGCTTCCATTGTGTCTGCAGTACGTGATCAATTCGCTTTTTAGGATATTAAAGTGGTCACGAAAGGGTTTTAATTCTCATTCATTTCCATTCGATTTAAATGCAAGCACAAAACACTTAAGCTACATTCCATTTTTTTTTAAACAAAAACATGTACTTTGTATTTTCTTGATACTTTTGTACACAATCATTTCGTACAGATAATAGATGTATGCGAGTATTTACTAATTACAAAGTAAATAATTTGTCAAAAGCCAATAAATGAACATGCCACCAAATCTAGGTATAGACCAGACCTAGAAAGCTAAAAAATTAAGCCGCTACAATAAATGAAACACATTGCTTTTAATCTATAAATAAATATTTGCACATGAATTTTGCAAATAAAATTAATTTGGGCGAAAGTAATAGATTACAATAATATCAATACCGGCATTAAAAATAGTTTAAATATATACGACAAAAGACGTCAGACACGCTTTCATGTCAATGTCTGAACTAAACAAAAGCCAAGATACGAAATACTTTAACTTATTAATTATAATTTATTTACTTAAGAACTTACAACAACATTTCACAGCACTTAATTATTAACTGATTAATAATAATTATACATTCTTTCAGATAATTTTTTAATACTTTTTAAATTGTCAAACACGTGATATTGTATTGTAGAAAGTTAAAAATATTTGTACAAAAATTAAATAAAATATTTATCGAACGATTTGAATTCTCTTTCATTTTTAAACTTATCTAAGCTTTTAACAAATCGACAATGAAGTCATGTACACTGAATCAAGTATTAGAAAACCACAAAATAATTGAAATATATTCTGTCTGATGAAATACTGACCGACTACTGAACATGATCATGATCGGAAACCCCTGCTCATTAAGTATTTGTCAATTAATTGAGATGCATAAGAATGTGGCCAAGCCACTGTGCTGACTTTTTCGTACCCTAAACTTGTAAATATTTCTTAATCATTCATATACTTATTATAGTTTTTATCACATTTTTATATTATATATACAAACTGAGTTAAATTTTATTTTGATTTAGTTTTATAATATTTTATTATTTTTTACTTTCTTTTTTTTCGCAAGTTTTTAATATATGAAAAATTTATATATACAATTTCTACAGAAGTTTGATGAATTCATACTTTTATTTCATTTTCTTATTATGTCTTTTTTAGTGCAGTTCACTGACACTTTCACTACTGTTTATTTCATCTTACTTCATTATTCTTAAATATTGTTTGCAAATAGCTTTAGTTGTTGCTTATTTTTTAATTTTTTTTTTATTTTTTTTTATTTTTATTTATTTTTTTTTATGAAATTAGCTGGTTCGTTGGGTGATTTTTTATTATAAATAAAGCTTTTTTCATCATTTCATTATTTGTAAGTTATATAATTCTAAACAATTCTTATAAATAATTTATTGATATTTTGTTTTTATATTATACATAATATTAAAATGTTATTTAATTTATTTTATTGTAACTAATTTTACTTTTATTCATATTCAATATATTATTATTGCTGATTTTTATAAATTAGTGTTTTTTTAATAGAATAAGAAGTTTTTTATTATTGTAAGATATTGCTTTACCTTACAAATATTATCCTAAGAAAGATAAGCATATAAAAAGCTATCATTGTTTTGGTTTCAGTTCACCAAAATAAATTTTACAAAGAAAATAATTATCTCTAAAGTAAATTTACAAAACAAATTTATTATTAAAAAATTAACTAAATAAATAATGAAAAATATGAATAAATCATTTATTATGAACAAGCAAAATTGAAATATTTAAATCACGTGTTTACCTCACAATTAGATAAACTTCATGTCGATTAAATTTAAGATATACGATTACTGTCACATTTAAAATTAATTATAAAACTGATTGTTAAATACTTAAGATAGAATCTAAGGTTTTATTAATACATTAATTAATATGTATTTTTATTAATACATACATTATTAATACATTAATATAGATACTACACATAATATTAGTACTACACATAATACTAATATAACATATTAGTTACTAATGTACTCGCAAATGTCCTCTTTATTACCAAAATAATTATTTTAATAATTTAAATATTAAATACAATAGTAATATTTCAAATATTATTCGAGCTTTTTTAATCCTCGACCATATTATTGTTCGAATAGGTTCGTAATTGAGAGTTCAAACCAAGCACAGCGGACCAGTTCAAACCAAGCACAGCGGACCATTTAAATATGTTCGAACATTAAAGGGCAACATTAAACGACATCTACACTGACTAGATTTTGGCAGAAGTCATCAAAGTCTTCTCAGTGTAGACGCTGCGTTAAGTACGTAATAGGTATAAGCCCCCCACAGAAGGGTAAAGTGATCTACAACACTTAACTTGTTAAAATGTATTAAAAATTTGTATACTTTAAATAAATTATTTGTTAAATTTACTTTATCTATAAAAGTATTAGATATTTTAATTTGCAAAACCTCTCAATAGCAATAATATAAAGGCAGAATCGAAAACAACGTCTGAGTATTTCTAAAACGCAGTTTAAAATATGTAACGACTGTGTAAATAGCTGATAAATATATTTACTACAATATATATGAATATATAAAAATTACAAATACAGTTTAATTATCTCTCAGAAAATAACAGACCTCTTCATACTATCTCGCTGAGTCACAGTTTGCGAAAGACAAATTCATTGTGAAGCATTGTAAATATCCAAGACGAAAAACTAAAGAAGACATATATGTAGAATCTGAACAGTACTGCGTTATTTTCAAAAAGAACGAGTATTAAAACGAAAGTTAAATACTTTTAAATTAGTATTCTTACTGATATTAGTACTTTTCAAACGAATCATATATCTACTTACGGAACATATGTAACCGATAAAATCTTCATAGAGCATTCATAAAAAAATGTGACTGATGAATAATTTCATGTGACAAGAGAAAAAATTAAAAACAATTAAAATAGAAGCAATTTAAAAATATATAAAAAGAATCGTATTGAATCACAATACGAAAAGAATCGCATCAAAACATTTGTTTGAAATTGAAAATCTTCGAAGTAATGAAAATATTGCAAAAATTTGCAGATAAAAAAAATTAAGAAGTATCTTTGAACTTTCGACTTTGTCACAGAATGAAAAATGGAATTCGCTGCTATATTCGTAAGTGCATTGTTTACCTATGATAATTGCTATAAGTGACAAATTTGAATTACTCGTAACATGAAATGAATATTATGAGGGGGAGTACCCCTCATTCATATTGAACTCTTTAAAATAATTTGTTTCAAATGTTACTTTTGCAGATGTTTTGTATTTGTACTATCAAGTTAATAGTTTCAACTTGATAAAATTTTAAGCAAGATAATTTTAAATTGAATTGAAATTAGTAATATATATTTTCAAACGAATTAAAAAATTAGTGTTACTAAAAATGATTTAATCCTTGGTAAGATTTAGCTGTATAATATTTTTTTTGTTTATATAGGTTACATATAATTATTTAAATTTTTTTACTGTAACTAATATTTCATAAACATAATTTAACTCTACAAATTACCGTGAGCCGTATAATATATTCACACTGTTTCATTTAGGCATTTGCTCATTTATATTAATGAGTGAACGTGCACATTATAATGAGCTTATTTATGCAGCTGATAGAACTTTTATAAACTTCACTTATATATATAACTGGTATGTTAAATTATTTATATATTTTATATATCAATTACAGATACAATAATAAAAAAAAAGATTTTATTAAATATTTACTTCTACAATGGCTTTGTTTACAACTCAGCTGTTGTTTGTTTACATTTTACATATGTTAAAAAAACATATGACATATATTTTAAATTTTCATAATTTCCCTTGTGGGAAATTAATTTTCAAGGGTTGCATTCGAGCTCATTAATAATGAGTTCATTTATATGACTGCAGTTTGTATGGCAAATCATCTTCAGTGTGAATGTGCTATTAGTTTGCCTGCTTACTCGTACTTTCACTTGCAGAAAATCTAGTTTTTAATCTGCCATTTAAGCAATCGTTGCCCGTATTTTTCTTATGTTATATGACTGTTCATAATTTTTGGTTGGTTTCTTTAAAAGTGACTACATGTCAGATCCTACTAAATGTTAAGGATTTAACGTATCGAATAATGTTTTTCCTGTCTTCTAAGTCTTGTAAAAAATTAATAAACATCATATTAGACCTTAAAAATATAGAAATGAATATATCTTTATTAATCACATGCAGTTCTAATAATAAATAATTTTGAATAATTGTATGGAAAATTACAAATCCAAAACTTTGACTTTAGTTTGAATGACTTCACCGGACTAACACCCGTAAACAAAATATTTGCATATTTGCACATATTTTTTTTGCAAAAAATAATATCAACAACGGCTATCGATAGAAAAACTAATAAAATGTAATAATTTATTTTTAACCTAGATATACAGACTTCTTGAAATAAAAATTCCGCCCACAAATATGTACTCGTTATAAAAACTCGCAAAGCAAACAAATAGTATTAAAAACTATCTATTTTTGAAATATTTTCAATTGTTTTTTAATCAATGAATATTCTTCAAAGCTAAAGAATTTTGAGTTATTTTTTGTACTGAAATATAAACATTTTTGCGACTGTGACTAATTCATACATGAATTCATATAATAAAAATAATTTTCGTTCAATTAGTTAGATTATAGCAATAAAATAAATTTTGTATAGAAAGATATATATGTTTCAATGGTAAAATATGACTTAGAAGTAGAGAACAAATTTACTGGTTACAGATAAATTAAGCGTACTTTATGTAAAGAACAATAAGGTAATATATATATAAAATTAAAATTAATATTTTTTTATGCAGTAGCCAAGAAGTTATCAGATTTCATTTATTGAAAAGGACTTGCGTTCAATTGAGTTACTACGAAAATTCAAATTGCAACCTAACAACTAATGGTAGAAAAGAAAATATTATAATTTATTAGTTATATCACTTGTATAAATATGAAATACAAAAACATCTAAATGGTTTCAAAACAGAAGTACTAGAAGTGTGCTTACTTCACTAAGTGGTTTGGCCATCCATATGGGTGTAAGATTCCACTCGCAATACTCGCAATGGGTTTTGCTCTAAATATTTACATAACAATATTTATTATTATTAAAATTATGCGCAATTACTGTAGTAAATAAAAACTCATAAAAATACCATATATACACAATAAACATAACAAACTTTCCAACTGAAAATATTAACCATAACTAGTGTCTGAATACCTTACTAATAGTAGTATAATAACAATTATTTTGCAATAAAATATTTATTAAATAATATTATTTGAAAACTAAAATGTTGATGGCATGAAAAAATAATAAAAAATTTCACGTATTTATGATGTAATAGGTAAATAAGAATATCTGAATAATTAAAATTAATTAAATAAATGTTTGCGATCACTACACCCACATCAAAAAATACATAAGGGACAGAGCCCTGAAAATATAAGCGAAAATTGACAGGCTATCCTACTTACCACTATCTAATCTTAGAGTAATCACTCTCCGCACGGGAAGGTACGCAGATCTTAGATCAATCACTGAATAATCATAAAGCTTGTAGGGAATACATAAATTAGTCAATGAGATGGGTGGGACCCTGTAGTATCCCCAGCTATCAAAGAATAAAAGTGCCCAGTTGCGCTGACTCGAAAAAAGGATCAACATACTACACCCACATAAATTAAGTCAAAAAATTATAATTTATTTTGTATTTATTTACTTATTTATACTTAAATAAATTTATTTCGATTTATATTATAGTAAAAAAATCTATATTGTATATTTAAAAAAGAAAACCAATAAAATCATATTATTATTATAAAAATTACAAAATGTTGGTCAAGAATTTTCTTTCTCTAACTTTTTTACCATAAGTATATCAAATCAATACCAATGACACTTCAGTATTATAAAAGGATATTAACTAAGTTTATAAAAAGCAATACTTGTATGGTAAAAAATAATATTTAAGAAACAAAGGAACTACAAAGCACCTACTAATTACGGTGCTTTAATAAAGCAATAAAGTGCTACTCAACTGGCTATTTGCCAATGCAAATTATCTACGAATATAGCAGCACATGATTTAATGAATTTCATAAAAACTGCACAGAAAAATAATGGTAAAATTATTTTCAGAACAATAAATCACACAATGAGTAATCAATTTTTTTAATTTTTACATTTTCACTTAATATGATTTTAATCCTTAGTAAGCTATCTTTTAAAAAATGTAAGTCATTAAAACCCTACATTAATAATATTAAATTTTTTTATCATTATATTCATTAACATGAATAAGTTTTTTATTAATAATATATGTATGTATTTTAAAGATAATGTAATGATAACAGCAGTATAAGTTACAGTAATTTAGAAAATTAGTAACTTATTTATAAAATCTTTTAAAAATATATATATGTACGTACGCAGCAAAGCACCTACAAATAAAGACTATTAATAATTTGTAATTTTAAAAAAGCGATATCAGTTCCAGACAATATTGAAGATAAAAGTAATACAGTAATACAGTTCCATTTATAGAGACTTTGCTCAAGATTAGAGAAGATAAAAAAATAATTTTATATTATTAATAAAGTAGTTTTTTAAATAAAACTGAAAAATTAATCAATAAGCATATCAAAAAAGTGCTTGAAAATTTATGAAAATAATTAAACATATATAATATATAAATAACAATTTATTATAAATTTCTAAATTTGGAATAGGCTTTAGTGAACAAGAACTTTTTCAAATTTATAAATAAATGATAAAGTTATATAAATACAGAAAGAATTATTTACATGAAATTCCTTTATATTTCAATATAAATTGATATAACAAAAGCAATATTGATTGATGACATACCATATATGCTAACATCGGTTTTTAAACATACTAAATTATAGATGATATCAGCAATTTTTATAATACTTTATTTTATTGAATGAACACATATACATATAGGTTTGCTCATGGACTCACGATTTAAGAAATTTATTCACTCGTATCTTATGATTTGAAATCTCCGTACTTCTATACACAATAGTTTAAAAATTAACAAACAACGATTTATTATTCATATATCGCATACTGAGTGTATAAATGTCCAACTTCTAAAATTTCAAAGCAAGTGCTATATCTAATGATAACAATTAATATTAATTAAGCTTACTAGGAGAATAGATAGCATAGCAGAATAAATGTTCCATAGATATTCGAATATTACAGGCTCCTCAGGGGATATGCAGATCTGAGATCAATTATTCCTTAGTCTGTTGAAGTTATAAACAATAATCTAGTCATGGCGTAGAGCGGGGTTATGAAGAAACCTTGTAGTTAATAGAGAGTAAAAGTGCTCAAGTGCACTGAGTCAACTACCCTCAACATAATAATATATAAGAAATAAAAGTATGTATTGTCTTTTTGTATCTTTATTAAGATATCTAACGTAAGCCAAAGGCAGCATCTAATAAATCAATTACTGTCTTTTATATGAATTATATATAGTAAAATAAGTTGGTGAATAACGAATATAATGTCGGGGTCTTACACAGTTATGAAATTAAAAAATAATAAGTTCAATGATTGTGTTTATAATTACATCAATTACTTTTTGTGCGTCAATATAATATATATATAAATATGTATATTCCTTTGAAACGTAAAAAATAATATCAATCAATGACAACTAATTACCTCATAATTAAGCCTTCACACTGTTGACAAAAACGCAGGGTTATTGTTCAAATTTGGGTAATCAATCGTGACTGAATTAGGAAGACCAATTATCACGATTGGGGGAATTTTTTAAAATTTGCTTGTCATGAAATTATATTAAATAAAAAAAAAGGAAAGTTCATATATAGGATAAGCAAGAACGGTAAAGTCACATCTTAACATATTTTATTTATTCTATATTTTATATGTTTTAATTAAATTCATTGAACTAAACTTTGGTTGAACTTTTGATTTTAAAAGAATTATACATCCAAATTATAAATAATATAAATTTCACATTTATTTTTCCCGTGTCAATATTCAAACTCAATATAGAGTTTGAACTGATTTCCTGAATTTAAACTTAACTTTATTATTAAAAGCTTTGACGTGAAATCGCACAGCAGCCGGTACTACGACCAGAAAAATCCTATTGTATCAATTTCACTATTGATTACACAAAGCCCTTTAAAGGTTTGTGAACAAAGTCCAGAACTAAATCTAGAGAAGAGCTCTTATTCTGTTCTGGCGACAGAAATTCAATATGAAACAAGTTTCATATCTGCGTTATTAAAGTTGGACAGTCACAAAAAATATGCATAGTAGTTTCCGTATCTTGGAGGCATAATCTGCATTTCGAATTAGTAGATGATCGTAGTTTATTTGTTTTGTACTGGCCCAGTTTAACACACAAAAGGGTTGAGGGCCTATGAAAGCACTCTAAAATTTAATTTAAATTTTTTATTATTAATCTACAATAAATGAAAGTATTATTATAAGACATAAGTCCTATAGTTATTGAAAGT
Source organism: Teleopsis dalmanni (assembly GCF_002237135.1). Taxonomy (NCBI): domain Eukaryota; kingdom Metazoa; phylum Arthropoda; class Insecta; order Diptera; family Diopsidae; genus Teleopsis; species Teleopsis dalmanni. The sequence goes on along the minus strand of NC_051847.1, from coordinate 18,308,802 downwards.
TATAATACTTTACTACACACAAATAATCTAATTTCGTAAATTGTTTTCGGAAACGGAAATTAAAAATTGTTACTCCTTAAGTAAAGATCGTATTTATACTAAGATTTTGTTTTATTAATCTTAGGGAATAATAAAAAGTATGGAATAGTAAAAGTATGGTTGTCGTTTGATTATATTATAACTAAAAATGAACAAGTCTTAAGTGTTATAATATTTTTGTGGACAAATATTATTACTGAATAAATACTTGTAAAATACCATCAGACATGATTCTTCACTTAAACCTTTTGCATTTAATAAGAAATAAACCCTTCTATATAAATATATATATGTATTATTAAGTTTATTGTATTAATATTGCATTTTACACTCAAACATTAATTATAAAAAATATTTCAAGTGTTATCAAGCAAAGTCAAATGTCTGATGCACTTATATTTCTAATAACCTTTGAATGCATTTTAAAGACTTAATACTAAATAAATACGCAAACATCTTACTCTTATCGTTTTAGAAATAAATATTTAATACAAATATTAGACATTTTTGTATGGACATATCTTTGAGACACGCGCTGCTTAGTTAATAGACTTTAGTATTGGAATTTAGATTAGCAAAATTTTTTTAATTGCACTGCTTTGTTAAATCTTCACATTCGAAGCTAAAACAAAAAATATAATAAAATAATTTTAATTGTTTACTTCTGAAAACTGTGCAATTTGAGATAATTGTAAAACAAAAATCATAATTTCAAGACAACTTAATTCGGGTGTAAATTTTGAAAAACACCAACGCGGTACAATTTGTCTGTGTGTTGGGAACTGTAGATAATAGATAAAGTTAAATATAAAGGTTGCTATTGCTATTTTTTATTAAAAATTTTTGATAAAATTTTATATAATTTTGCAATGGATACTAATTTGGTCCTGCTTGAACCAGTTACAACTGGCCAAAAGTGATTTGGACCTACATAAACAGAACTTAGGTGCAAACTTAATAGCACCGAATAGGCAGTGGAATAAAATTAAAAGAAGCTCAGAATGTTATCTTGACAAGATAATATAATTAAAATATTTTTAATTTTTTTATTTAACTTATTATACTTTTTGTTTGCATTTAAATAAACCTTAAGCTTGCGGTTTTGTAGCTGTCATAGTAGACACATTGACGACGAATTTCATTGAGTTAATTGACAAATAAATCAAAATCTAACATAATTTATTATTAATTCTTTGTTAATTAATAGTAATGTGATTGGAATTTATTCTAAACCTTTTGTACGTACACATGACTAAAAGAATTCATTTGGCGTTTAAATTTGACATTCAAGAACTATGACGTATACACATAATCACATCATTCTTAAGTAATACCTATAATAAAAATTGAACAAAGACTCTGTGAGGGCTAGAGGTCTAAGTATATTTAGGAATATGTAAGATAAGAACATTCATAATCTTTACAAATAACTCTCAATTCAAAAATAAATAAAAACAGATATTTATAAACCATTTAGATTTTCGTCACGTTTTTACAACTTAATCTGACAAATCAGTTAAAGATTTTTTACTGATAAAGCAAGTACAAACGGACTCATTGCATTCGTTCACAAAGTTAAAGTCCATAAAATTAAAACGTGAGTATTTATTAGCACGTTATTTTAATAAAAAAAAACCGAAAAAAAACATAAATTAAGATTTATACATTTAATAATAAAAATAAGTTAAAGTATTAAGATTAATACATTTTTTACGTCAAGAATAACGTCAACTAAATCTGAACTCTTAACGTAAACAAATTAGTAAAGAAAACTAAGTAAAGTATTTATATGTTGAATATAAAAAACATATATAAATAAATTCTTTAAATTAAGCTCACACTACACCAGAGCACTATAAACATAGTCGTATGCAATTGACTTAAACCGAACAGAAGAGATTGCTAATATTAAATAGGAAGGGAAGCGCCTGTAGCAAGATTCTCAGCGTCAAAAGCCATTTCTAATATTAAACGAATAGAAGCTGATGCAGCAGTATTCTCCTCACCCAGATTACAACTGGACAGTCATAAAGATTATGACTAGAAGTCTTATCAATTATCAGGTGGCGACGACAGACTGGTCTTATTAATAACATCTCAGTTCTGTCCTTAATCATATATATATTGTTATCAAAAACTCTCTTCAGAATTTTAAATATGATTAATTCCTAACTGCCACGATCACACATTGTATATATTATTATAGGGTAAATAATAATACATACAACTCAAATACATTAAATTGAACACCTTTGAAATAAATGAAATATAATCACATAATTTTAATCGTAAACATCACAATATGAAAATAACGCATAAATATTTAATTTAAAATATATATAATATAATTCTTTTTATATTAGATCGATTCATAAAGAGCAAAATTACTATAATTTATCAAATATCACATCTTCCAAAGAAGTTTTAGCTTGTTGTGGTGACTTAAGCCACAACAGTTCTTTAGAGATGTTATGATATATCACAAATTAAAGACAAGGCATCTTCAGAAAACACTTAGCTGAGAAGACAATAAAGTTTTTATTAGTGTTCATTTCACTTGCTCCTGATTTTATACGCACTAATTCAAACAACTTAATTTAGTTTTATAAAAGACTTGTATATATACATTATGAATAAATAACAACAATTTGTACCTTTCATTATTGATATCAAGCCATCTTTTTGATTTAAGCATTCAAATCTATCTATTATTGGTAACAATAAGCCCGGCACACACTTGTGAAGAAGACGCTGGTTCACGCTCAACGGTTGTAATAGACATAACATATGTTAAGATCATATTGAGTGTTTACTACCCACTGATAGTACCTAGCGCGTTCTTATTTCTGACAAGTATGCATTTATTCAAACCTATTTATATGTGTCATGGGCTTACAAATTGCTTGTAAAGGATTTTAGCACTCTTATTGAAAAAAGTTGAAATTAAAGTATATACAATATATGTGAATCATGGAAGTTTTCTTTAATTTTCTTTTAAAAAATGAATTCAATTCAATAAACAATTTCATAGACAAAATTGTTTTAAATAAAATATTAAAGCAGTGGAAAATTTTTAAATAAAAACTAAAAAAGTAATCTGTTTTAAAAAACTCGCTTTAAATTAATATCGAAGCGATATACTTAAGCAAAAACTGTTTTTATCTTCCTAGTAATTTAAATATACTCGTATCAAAAATGTGGGTTTCATAGCAACATTCGAATATGTTTTCGAAAAACCACTCGCTATACGAGAACATAAGTTTCGTTTAAAATACGAATGGGGGTCAATACGATATTTAAAAGCCGGTTTTGACCTTCAGCACTACATAACAAAAAAATACAATAGTAAATAAAAATAAAATTAAAAAAATCATTTTGCAAATTTGTAGTTAATACCAAAACTTATTAAAATTTGCAAATAACATTCAATTTTATTTTAAAGAAAACTACGTACACTAATCAGCGCCTCGTGTATGTCACAAACATAATATATGAGATATGTTGTTCCGTACAAACTGATATATGGGTCATTAAGTAAATGTTGAAAGATTTGTGGTCGACCTTCATGTCTTATTTCAAGTAAATAAATATTGAAATTAATAAACTTTGTTAAAACTTCAACATGATTTTCCTTAATATAAATAAATTCATGTATAGATTTGTTTAACAATAAAGCACTCACCCAATAAAAAAATTTTTTGGTAATTCACCTTTTATAAATATTTTTTATTTTATTTTAATTTTTTTTTATTTTTTATTTTATTTTAATTTTTAATTTTTTATTTTATTTTAATTTTTTATTTTTTGTTTTATTTTAATTTTTTTTATTTTTTTTATTTTATATATAAATATATTTTAATTTATATTTTATTCATTTATTTTATTAGATTATTTTAATTTATATTTTATTCATTTATTTTATTAGATTATTTTATTTCATATATATTTGTTCTGTTTTTTAGATTTTTTTTTTTATTTTAAAATCTGTTTAATCCAATTAAGCAATAAACTGAACATTTTCTAGATTCAAGTAATGACTTCCGCACAATAAGTAGTAAAATAAATTTTATACTAATGATTGTTTCTATTGTTTGACTAATAAATAAAATTATAATCACACGTATGTGTTTGAAGTACATAATAATAATCACTAAAAGTTGCTAATGTAATATATGTTTGATACAGAATTTAAAAAACGCATGTTCTTTATATGTTTTTTTTTCGAACAGATTTTTAATATAAATATTTATAAAACACTGAATTTTAAGCTTTTATCTTTTGTAGGTCAGTTAAAACATCTTAAGATATACGAGACATATATATTTTTGTATGCATAATATTAAAAAAAAAATTTTACAAATCATTTAATTGAATTTTTTTTTTCTGTATTAACTATCGAAAACTGAAAGGTGAAAATTGATTTGTAGAAAGTTAAAAGAACATAAACACGCGACATTTGACACCAAACTATTCGAAGTAGAAAAATAAAATGCCATGAATACCAGGCCACAAAGAATGATATACTGTTCAATGGTTCACCACTGTATCCCCTCTTAATATTACAGTTTACCTATCCAATACTTTTCACTTGACATGCTCAACACGAATCATTGAAGTGGTTCAAACATTGAAACCATCCCACTGTGAAATAGACAATTGAGTTTTAATTATTTTGTAATATTGGTGATGGCAATATGGATTACTTGGTAAATAATTTGAAATTAATTATTACTGTTGGAATAATGCAGTGACGTCAATAAACTGCACTTTTACTATCAATTAGTGAACAGGTACAGAATTGAAAATTATGTGGTCGGTATCGTTAATTTTGTAACATTATTAAATTTTCCATTATATAAAAAGCAAACAAATTTTTGTGTATATTATGAAGTATATTTTATATATATACAAATTAAAATTTATAAATAATTTTTATTAAAAAAATATGTTACCATAGAAAATACATATTATTTTTTATTTATAAAATACATATATTTTAATGTGAACATTTTATATTTTATTTTTAAAAACATTGTAAAAAAAAATTTAATTTAAATCTAATTTTATGCGTTTCATCGGAAGTATGAAATTGAATCCACAAAACAAAAAAACTAAAAACAAAAAACTCTACACAAATTTGTGTAGAATATCTGCTATTTAGTGTGTAATTGCCGGCAAATTGGACTGGCATGCCTAAGGTTAAAAAATAAAGGCACTCTGATGATATCATAATGAGATACAAACGAACAACCACACTAACTGAGCGCAAAAAAATCTTCAAAATAAAAGTCTTATTTATAGCACGGTTGTAAACAAATATAAATACAAAACAAAATGCAAAAAAAATAAAATTAAAACAAAATGAATAAAAACAAAGAAAAATATAAAACAAACAGAAACAGAAAACAAGTACACAAAATTGTATTGTGTATTGAATCTTCAATTTTAACTTTGGAATATTATTTCCATTCAATTAATGAAAATATCACTATTATAATATATTAATATAGAAGTTTCTATCAAAGAATAATATCGAAAACTTTAAAACCATATATTGTATATGCACAGATGTTTTTATGAGTTTGGTAGCTACTTTAAAGTAAACAGGTACTTCTGATAAAACAGCTGGACTTTTACAATAGCACTTCCATATAATTGTGTTAGTTTATGATACAGGAGATTAAACAAAATCTACTCAATCTTGCTATAAGTTTTCACTCCAAGAAAGTATTAATAAATAATTTTTAAATACATTGTTTAGAAGACCTTACCATTGTGTGTAAAATACAACACCATTTAAATGCCACTCTCAGAACTCAAAATAAGTACAGGCCGGGCATATCACGCACCTCTAAACTACGTGATATGTAATTTAGAGACTTTATAGATCCAATGATCTTGCGACATATACTTATGTGCTTTTTTTTCCTCAGGTACAATGAGCTTCATCACTGATAAAATTTCGATAGAATTTTAATTTTAAATTTTCTATAGAACAATTACTGTTTTCAATGATATCCATAAACTAAATATATGATGATATTTTAGATGACAGTGTGTTTTGATTGACACACATGAAGTAATACTGTCGAATTAGGCCCAGCAAATAGAGTTATGTTATGTTGTAGTCCTTGCATCTTTTTATGCCCTCTAATCCTTTAATTATTTAATGAAATACTTTAATATACTATACCTCCTCAGTTTTATATAATTTTATTTAATTTTAATAATTTTCCATTCAAAATTAACTACCTTAATAATTAATTTACTTAATTATTGAGAAACATTTTCTCGACTTTAATTATAAATTAATTGCATTTAGTGTGTACTGGTATTAAGTGGTTACCAGCACTATAGTCCAGATATTAGTTTAAAAAATACCTTTATACCTTTACGTAAAAGTCTCTTAAATGTCTGTTAAAATACAACCAATAAATATTTCAAACAATCGTTTTTCGAAACGATTACGAAAATATTTATTGATAAATGTGTCTAGTTAAGTTTTAACTCAATTTAGATACAGAACTTTATTTATAAATCATTTAAAATTAGCAAGTACATATGTATATTGTGTCAAAAAAAAAATAAATCTTTTATATTGTATATTGAAAAGGCGATACTTATTGTGGAGTCTGAAAAGCAATTTCTATAAAAAATCAAAAAATTGACAAACAGTTTTTTTTATACATATATATTTGTATATTAATTTGCGGTTGCTACTGCAAATGACGATTCGTTTTATTGATATTCGATTTCCCAACAAAATTTGTACAACTGATTAGATATTGGTTTGATTCATTTTATCGCTTCAATTATAACAATTGGATTTTTTTTATTTATCTACTTATAAAGAAGGTGTGAGTATTTTTCCATTTGTAGTTTTTTTTTCTAAAATTCAATCGGTTACAGTTTTTATTTTTATGTCAACTAAAAATATTTCAGAAGAAGGGGAGAATAATATTGTAAAATATTTTACACTGCAAAAAATATATTTAAAAAACTGTATATGAAATTTCAAATATATGTCTAGTTTACAAATCTTGACTGTGCATTTTCAAATATGATTCGAAATTTGAATTCAATTCAACTTAGCATCAAATATTAAAAAAAAATTTTTTTTTAAGGGTTTTATTTCTATAGATATTTCACAACCTTTCACAAAGTATCTCCGACTTCTTCCTTCCGTAATTTTTTTTAAGATTGACAGTTCTTATAGTTCTTTGACATTTCAATTATCTAGTTTATTATTGAAATTTTTTTACGTTTTTCTGTATGATTCTAATCTCCCAGGCACTATATTTGAGTGAGCTATTTTGGGCGATTTCATTTCCTCAGGCACATCTATTTAAACAACATTTTAACTTACTACAAAGAAAACTAAATTAGCATCTCAAGATATTAAGAATTAAAGTTATTAACTTTTTTATTGATTACACTAACAATTGGCTATGTAGGCCAATTACTAGATGTAAAAATTTTCAAATTTAATGATAGATTGATATCTCGAATTTATAAAACGTTAATGAATAGGGTGCATTATGATGCCTTTATAAAATTAAAATACGTTTTAAGAAGTATTATAAGAAATTTTTAATTTTTGTTTTTAAACTAATTTAATTTATTTAATTTAAAAGAATTATTTAAATATACGTGTTCGAAAAATCGGAACTGTCCGTTATTTAAATTCTCATATGTAGAACTTAGTTTTCCTCAAACACAATTATTTGGTCAAAAAAAAACACAAATTGCGAGTTTTTTCTCATAAAAAAACATGAGACTGTTTAAGCGATAATGTGAAATTCAGATAAGTGTCAAAACTATTGAAGGTAAATACAACTCTGCAGTAAAGCCTAACTTCAAGTGGTAGTGGTAGGTGTGTAGATGGTGATATTCAGGAGTATAAATCAAGTCTTGTTAAAAACAGTTTTTATAATAAATAGAATAATAACTAAAGTGGAGTGTAAATGTGGTGTATAAGCATATAACATCTGACGATGAGGATATGAACGCTGACCTAATAAAAGGGTTTTGCAAATAGCGAAAGACCAGCGAACAAGGAATAGAGTTACCTATAGAGAAAAATTACCCATTAAGGAAATGCATTTACATTGTTTATAAACTGTTTTCATTTTCATTACAGTTTTTTTTTCATTTAAACAGTTTTCTTATTTATTAATTTAACATATCTGTGCAAATGAAATATATATTTTGCATTCCATGTCTTTTGCTTCAAACGGCCTTTACATATTGGCATATTTTTTTTTTGTTTTGACTATCGATAAAACTTGAAAATAGTTTTTTTTGTATTAATAAAACATAAAAAACAAATAATTTACATACACAATAAAGGTTTTCCTTTCATAAAGCATAACAAAGTAACGACAGTAAGATATCGACATTTTTTTTTTTTTTGTAATATTAGAAAACAGTCACGTGACTTGTTGTAACCGCGACAGGTTTTCACAACTAAAATTTCCACAACCAAACGTGATTTGCATGTTCAACAGCAATTCTCTCAAAAATAAAATTACAACAAAATTTTTATTAAAAATAAATAAATAACAAGCAAACATGAACCCATGTAGGAGTTTATTAATTTTATGCTGTATGTGCTGCTGACAAACAAAAAATAATAAATAAATAAAGATGGTTTTCGTTTTTGTTTTTTAGTAAGAAAAAAAAAAAAGATCTGTGCATATACGTACAAGATGCTTGAAATTTACTCTTTACTTTGTACCCAATGGAATTTTCCCAAAGAGAAAAAATACGCACCCAACAGCGATTTATTTTGTCAGCGCGAATATACTCGAAACTTGACAGTGTTTTGTAAACATGAGCATATAAAAAAATTAAAAGCAAATAGAAATTAAAACAAAAAGCAAAAACCAAAAACAAAAACACAACAACAAAAGTGGTTTTCCGCACATATTTGGCAGTGTTTCATTTGGAATTTTGTCATGTAAAATTAAGTGTTGCTGGGGGCAATAGACCCCAATGCAAATTAAAGCATCGCTATGTATGCATATGTGTGTGTATATACGTCGTGTAAGTGCACGAAAAAAATAAAGCAAAAACAATTTTAATTTAATGTGGCAGCATGAATAAAAAATGCACACAATCATAACTAAAATAAAAAAATATTAATTTTGTTCAAGTTTTAAAAAAATGGACTTGACTGTGTTAAAGTTACATATAGTACGATATACAGAGTATTTCTATAAAACAATATTTTTTTAAAGTTATAACAGCAATTAAATGAATTTACATACATACATATTATATATGAATAGTAAGACTATTTACCAGCTTTAAATGTTATCAGACATATACATAACTTATAGTTTCACAGTAGATTGTGTATTTTCAAAACACATTAAAATAAACAAAATCACTGTAAAAAAACTGTTATTACTTTAATATGTATATGTATAAATACAAAAAAAAATGTTTCAAAATAAAAACTATATTATGTTCTCAAAAACCTTGAAAGTTATTTATATACTTTAATTGTGAGGAAGATATGGTTAGTGAGATAAAGAGTGACTAAATTAAACTTAATAAAAACATTGTTAATGCTAATTTTTCTTAACTTAAAAGTACTAGTATCGCTAAGGACCCAGTGGTTAATGTGTAAAACTTATTGCCTACTAGTTGCCTATCAGTTTAATCTATCTATCTGCCATTAAAAGATATATTTTGTAGGTATACACATATACATATACATATAGCATAAAGTAAAAAAAAGATATACATAAATATTAACTTAAAAGTACTAGTATCGCTAAGGACCCAGTGGTTAATTTGTAAAACTTATTGCCTACTAGTTGCCTATCAGTTTAATCTATCTATCTGCCATTAAAAGATATATTTTGTAGGTATACACATATATATACATATAGCATAAATTAATAAAAAGATATACATAAATATATAAATACCAATAGAACTAATATTTTTGATAATTAATCTTTATCTCTGATCTAAATAACTATTGTCAACTTTATCCTAACATAACCCAGAAATTGTTTTGTAAAGCTTTTTATAAAAAAAGGTTTTTAAAAAAGAGAATTGACGTCACTGTACTACTACATGACATTGTGCTTAATATATATATAATATTAAAGTATTAAATGTTTCTCTCTAATTTTTTGCTAATTTTTTTTTTTTTGCAATTTCATATATACATTAGTACATTACATTATTGATAATAACATTTAGCAATCACTGCACTTTTTTTTATTAACATAACAATACACAATAATTCTATTTAAGTAAATATAAAATGAATTTTTTCTCATTCAACTATAGCGATAAAATTTGTTATCTAGAAAAGTTTACATAGATAAAAGAAAATTCAATTAGAAATATTTGAAACTTTGAAGATATGATAAAAAGTGCTTCACATTGCCATACGTGTGCATTAATGTAAACAAATCAATATTTATATTTATACGCAAAGTCATAGTCATACTTAATCAATCTTCATAACAACAAGTAGCTGAAAATGATATATATCAACAAGTAGCCATACATAATTATCTCATTAAAAGTTTATTTTTTTAACAGTAACAGTATGTATAATTGTATAAAAAAATTATAATCCAAACTCTTGACAATGCAATCTAATTATTTTTAAAAGATTTATTTTTAGTTTTAAATTAAAAATTTTAAATTAAATTGATTTTTAACAAATAATTTTCCACTCATTAATCAAATTCTTTTGTGTATAAAATATTTTAAAAATACCGATTTTTAAATTAATTTTAAATTTGTACACGTCTGCTTTTTATCAGTTTCAAATGCACTCAAATTAAAATAACAGGCTGACATACCGACATGATTGATCATTTCCGTTTGTAAAAAAAAATATATATATATATATATATAAATATATATAAATTAATTTAAGGGTTGACTTCACATTTCTGCCCCTCGCGCCTTATGGTAGGTTCTTTGTAGTTTCAGAATTTATCAATTACAACAAATTAATATAAATATTTAAATAAATTAGCAGTAAAATAAGCAAGTCATTCTGTAACTCTTAAATTATTCATTAACTTTTTTTATACAATATGTTTATAACTCAATTCTGAATAATGAATGGAATAATTTTTAAAAATTAAAAAGTAATTACTATAGAAACTCAAAATAAACATTTGTAAATTTATGAAAATTTTTAATATATTCTCAAATTACAGAATGTTTTTACTAAAGTAAAAATTTAAAATTAAGATACAAATTACAGTCATTGCTTATACCAATGATGAAAAAATAAAATTACAATAATATATTTTAATTAAATTTAAAAAATTTTATAATTGCTCGATGTCAGTAGACTCATCACTTTACGATATTAATTTTTAATTTATTTTTTTTTTTTTTTCATTTTAGGCAATTATTAACATCATCTTTAAATATAGCAAATTCTTTTAATTTTAATCGAGTCTTTGCGTGTTATACTTTCATTAGATTTCAATAAGAACTTATGTTTTACAAATTTAAAATTGCGTCTTAAAATACTCGTATATATGAATGAAATACAAACAAATACAAGCAATAAAAATATATCGAAAAACACATATATTAATTAATTTTAAACTGATCTGAATAAAAATAGATTTTAATTCAAATAAAAAAAAGTATGAACTAAGTATGAATGAAAACATACGATAAAAAAATACAATTATTTGTTAAAAAAAATATATATTTCATTAGGCAAATATATTGATCTTAAATAATAGACTAACCAATAATCTATTAGAACTTAATATAAACTTAAAATCATATCATGTTTCGGTTGACAACCATAATACTATATCATACATTATTATACTACACGAATACCATGAATTAAATTAACTTTTGGGACTTACGTTCTTATATGGAAATATACTACACCATATTATATTCTACATTATTACACTGAACAAGTTTCCCCGGAAGCAAACTGCTTTGGAACTATTTAATTTAAGTTATAAGTTATGCACTTATCGCAAAAAAGACTTTCAATGTCTAATATGTGGCTAACCGTTGTCCTTTAATATATAACATTGTTTATTTGATCTATTAGTATTTTATAGGCCCGAAATTGATTTGTAGCTCCTACGCAAATCAATATCTGGAATAGAACCTATTAACTCTCAGCACAAATTTATGTCAATCGAAGCCACAGTAGTTAATAAATTATATCTCTAAAAATCCATGGAGATTTTTGGGGGTTATTGGTATACCATGTTTACAGTGCTCCATTCTATTAGAAGCTCAGTACTATGTTAACTTTTAGCAATTCAAGAGGTTTTCTACACAAATGTTCAAGCTTAATGGCACTTTTATTTTGTTCTTTGGAAACTATAATTATGCTGCTAACATTGTCATTGCTGCCTTTGTTAATTGAATTTTCGTTTTGTACTATTTTGTGTATACATTTGAGTTGAGTTGAGAGCTGGTATGTTTGAGGAGCTCAGAAGAAGACAAAACAACAATGCAAATGCGAAAAAAAGAACAGAAAAAAGTAATAAATTGTGGCAATAACAACAAGGCTGTCTTGCGTAGTATAGAATTTTTTTTCCTTGTATATAAACTGCCATTTAGTGGATAGTTAAGTGAGAATGTTTTTAATCTCATTTCTATAGTCATATAATAAATTAATAAGCAAAATTTATTATATGAACGAATGCATACATGTATTTAGCTTTTGTGTTTTATACACGCCTTTAAAAGAAAACTCACTGAAGTCTTGTGAGCAATATATATTTACTTTGCATACAGATGAGATGCCCATCCCTAGAACACTTATAATATTTAAATCGCATGTTAATAAATTTTGTAAATAAAATTATTACAGAAGACAAGCTAATGTAATTTGAAGATTGATGTAATAATTTACGATCCTTATCACTTTAGCTAGATGACATAATTTGATATTTCATATTAAGTAATTTCTTTAAGTTCAGTAAAGATTCAAGTAAATGTTTCATTCGGTTTTTATTTTTGTTTAAAAAAATTTATTCATAAAAAAAAAAATTATAAAACATTATTGCATACAAAGTTTTGTATTTTACTAAATACAATATTAATTATGCACGATGAAATTTTTAAAATCCGCTTTTGAAATAATAATCATATGACTTGATTATTGTACGAATATATTTCGTTTTTTCTTAATATACATAAATCCGTAGTACGTATTGGTACTGAAAACATAAATTAATACGATTCTGTTTTAATTTCAAGATATTTGCAAACACAAAAATAAAATCAGAACTCAAATAAAATATTAAAAGTAAATAAAAAATTCGATTTGTTTAAATTTGCATTCTTTTAAAACCAAATGGGCTGGTTAGATACAACAAATAAAAATACTGGTAAGAAAAAATTAAAAAAAATTTATAAGAAAATAGAAATTATTATTTTTATACAAATGTACTTAAACAGAAATACTTGAATTTAAAAATATATATTGTAATTAATATTAAAGTATATATATGATCATTGTAATTAGGTAAATATGCAAGCAATAAAACTGAAAGATATTCAACATATCTTAATTATTGACATGTGTCTTTAAGTGTCATTGCCTTAATGTATAGACATTATTAACAATCCATTTAGAAAACTTGACCTTAGGTCAATCAATAAATAACATTAAAAAGGTAAATAACGTACTACGCACAAAATAATTTACTTCATTCTCTCACCCATAACCAATCAAAACCAATTAACAGAAGTTGATACAATACGAACAGGGAAATTAACATCTATCAATAGAACAATACCACGCATTTCCTAAAATTTCGTCAGTATTTATGAATAAAATATATATGAATATACTAAAACTACCTAAATAAGCGAAGTTTAACTAAAGCTAATAAAGCTAATTTATGGAATAGTATATATAATACATATTTATATATATATAGCAAAGTTTTATACAGATATTACCAAATATGAAATAAATCAAACAAAAAATTTACCATAATATATATTTAATTTAATAACAACATTATTTATTTATCTGGAAGTAAATTTGTACAATTTAATTGCTCCCTCATAAAACTATTAATAGCGAAAAAAATAGGCACGCGCACCTAAAAGCATGCAACACAGATTTAACGCTTCAATGATTTCCCCAAAGAAACGTTCTTCACGCAACCTTTGAACATAAATCTAACTGAAAACTATATCTACCGAAATTAGAAATTAAAAGCATATACACTTGTAGTTGTATATATTAAACTATAGCTTCAATTCAAAGGGTAATATATGGAGAAATTTTTTCTGCTCGATTAGCTTTCGATTCCCCCTCCTCTTCATATACAATTTATTTCCACTTTTCATACAAATTTTATAAAATTCTTGCAAAAAATATATTAATATTAATTAAGCATGGTAAATTCTAATATAATTGTTATGATCACATAACAAATTTATATTAAAAATAATCAAATAATTTTCAAAAGAATTAGGTTTATTGTTTATAAATTGCATTGTTTATAAGATGTGCAGTTAATGTATTTGCTGAAGAGGTTTTAAAGAAATTAGGATTGATTATTTATATTTTTAGAATAATTGGCTTAGTGTAATTGGTTTATTACACTAATCCTTGAATCTAGGCTCCAGAAATATATAGAAATAAATAAAAATTAAAAAAAATAAAAGTTGAAAATATGATAAATGATAAAGTTATAAGTATAAAATTATTTTAGTCAATTTTATTAGTATCCAATTAAGCAAACTTTTCTCAATCACTTTATTTAATCATATTCAGAGAACAGAAAACCTTGTACTAGTGTAGATGATTGCAACCGAATTTCCAAATATTCCAAAAAAAACCATATCCAATATTCAGATTATCAAAAAAAAATTTTTTTTTCTAATAAACTTGGTTTTATAAAAGCTATAGCGAATGAAGGAAGGAAATAGAGCGGAATGACCGGCGAATTGCAAATACGGAATGAATTGCAAATAAGTATGAAAGACGATGGACAAAATGTGAAAAATAATAATTTTTATGACATTTTATTTATTTTCATTTTTTCTTAAGTTATATTTTACTGAAACATAAAAAAATCTACAAGTTCACTTTATAATGAGAAAGAACATTTTTAATATCTAACTGAATATATCTAATAAATGATATTAAATAATATATAAATATATCATTTAAATATAAAAAAAATATTTTATTCGATTGAAATACAATTTTAGACCAGATCAAGAGAATTAGAATATATATTCTGTTATTAAGTATTGTTAAAGCATTCATTGTTATGTTGTAGTTGTTGTAACCCGTTGGGAACTGTAAGCAAATAACATGAAAGGATATACAAGACAATTACATGGGTGGGGAAGTGGGTGAGTAACGCTTGAGGGAAATGGAGGAGGGAGAACAGATGAGCCACGTGATGGGAAGAAGAGCTGCAGTTAGGCCACACATTGGGAATAGACGTGTTTATGCGTGACAAGTAATTGTATAGCACTTGACTATATTCTGATCTCAAATGAACTAGGACAGTTCGTGCTGCACGAGGGAGATTTCGTTCTTCCAGAGACATGTCAAGCGGAAACCTATAGAGAACCTTGTTGCCAGACAACCTAGGTCTTGAAAAGGATACTGCATCTGTGTGGAGAGCTATTAGTCTACGTTTATATTCATTGTTATCAATTTTACAGCTTGTAAGAATTTAGAAAAAGCTAGCAGCAAAATCATTAGAATGCAATTAAAAGTGTGTTTTTCAAATATATATGCAAGCAAACTTAGATTAAGTCTTTTAAGAAATTATTTAGGAAAATACTATATTAGTTCATCAGTTTTGTTAGAACTTGAACAAGCTTTTGCGAACCTAATATATAAAAATTACCGTTAAGTTATAATATCAACTAATATCAATATATTAAATATTATAACCTAATGTTGAAATTTATTTTTATTAAAAATGCCGGCAAATGACTAATATTAATCACATTATAATACTGTATATTTAGCAATATTATTACAAATATTTTCTAATGTCATAATAATTCATAATCATAATTTTCTAGAATTTCATATCAAAATTATTTCTTTACGAAATAATCATACAGAATTGACTATAAATTAAATAAAATATATTCAAATATATACAGAGAGGAATGAATTCCTTTCGTCGCTGTGAAAATCATTGTTAAGCCCTGATATCACTATCACGTTTCTTTGAAAGAAGCTTCCAAAGCAGCACATGATAACATGGGAAAATACAACGTGTTTTTGTTAGCTTCAAAATTACTCCACTAATAAGACAACTGCAATTATCTAATAACAAAATTAATCACATTTTTTAAAAGTATTTTACCTTAATTTAAAAAAATTTACAAACAAACTCAACTGAACGTAACTCGATACAGTGTACAACTCAAAACAATCATTTGCGTTTAAGTTGATAATTTTAGTGTGAAGAATGCGTTACGAGAAACAGAATAAAAATAAATGATAATTATGTCAGGGGTTCTTAAACGTTAATATTTATTGAAAACGCAAAAATGTAGTTTAAATACTTCTTAGATTGAATGGATTAAATTAATTGAATCACTTTTAAACTTTTTTTTTGACAATGACGTTAAAATTTATTTCTATAGTGCGCTAATGGGGCATTAATATAAATAAAAAATGTTTTGACGTTGCATATTAATGAGATATCATCAACTACTCAAATACTAAAAAATTGTTTGTTTAACATTTTAAATTCTTACACGTTTTTATTTAGATTTTTTAACTGACGTATTTTAAGGTAATTCTGTTCATATATATTCACGATTAACACTGACCTGCGTCAACCACAAAATTTCAATTTACACTGCAACCTACATACTAGTATTTAAATGTATATAATCTGTTTATAAAAATATGTTATAAACATTTTCTTAATCTTATCTTATATAAGTCACTTATATTCTATAAATAAATAAGAATGGCTAACAGTAAGCGAAAGTGTTCTACTGGCGGCAAGTTAAAAAGTCTACTTCTACATTATAAATCCTTATCACATTTCTAAGAGCTGATAATACAAAATAAAAATGATTCAGTTTTTATTTCTTTATCACATCAGCTAGAATAGACAACTTTTATGGTGATCAAATATAAAAAGAAACTGTATATCGGTTATATTCTAAGGATTTAAAAATATAATCTAAAAGACAGAATTGATGAGAAAAGTAGTTTCACAAGGAAACAAAGCTCGTAACCACGTTGTTCAATCATGAACATGAATTATTACGTTGTGACCTCCGGCAGAATGTTCAATGATGAACATGAATTTATATATTGAATTATTATAGTTTATTATTATAAATCCATTATCACCTAAATTCTTAGAAATAGTAACATTTTTGAGCATCCGTATCTAAATTATTAAAATAAAATATATTCATAAAAACAATAGGAGGAAAATCCCTAGTGTTAGGACTTCCGTCCTTTTTTAACCTTTTTTTACATCAATAACAAAATGTAATACAGTCCATTAAAATCATATTATTTTAACCTTGATGTAAAAATTAGTCTTAAGATAATTTTGTATAAAAACACAACATTGTTTTAAATAAAATCAGTAACTACAAAATACTCAATCAGTGTACATCAATAATAAATAGTACACACGTAATATTAGCAATATAAGGGATCCATCGAATATAGTATGCGATTATATAATTCAGAGTTTTAGTGAAATAATTAACAATATATTCTAACATTCATATCATATCAATACATTTTGCTTATATTCAAAATCGTATATATTGAAAAAAGAAGCAATATAGAGACTAAGTAATTGAGACTAATTGAAATTAGCCATATAAAAATGATATCGTCTTTGGAAACCTGAACTTATACATACTATTGGCGATAATATTTATAGCATTGATAGACGAACACATATGTGGTCATTAATTATTTAAGTTGCTGAATGATCATTCATTTAATAATTTAAGATATTTAGGTTTAATCATAAAGTGATTTAAGTTAATCTCGTCATGATTTTTAATGATTTAAATCATACTCAAGTCAGTATCATATTTAAGCCATTAATACGACTGTACAATTGACTCTTGAGTTGTCAAACTTATCCACAATTATTCAAATTACGGTTTTCAATACTGGTACTGCTGTCTCTTTAAAAGAAACAAAATGAAAATGAAACATTGCGCGTATGGTCAATGTTTTTCTTGCAACGGGGTTTGAGCTCATGCTAATAACTCCATTTATAGTTCATTAAATTTTTTAATTATTTTTAACAAAATAATATAAATAAGCGGCGATTTAAAAAAAAAATATTTTTTTTTTTTAATTCTTTTAATTCTGTTGAATATTCATTTCAAATATTTAGTCATTTAAATAGTTATTCAACAAAAATCTGTGATAATAATTTCTGAACTGACGTAGTTGTGTATGTTCAAGACATTCAATTGTTATATTTTATTATTAAATACGTTTTCGTATATAAAATTTAACACAAAAAAAAATGAAATTAAATATTATAATAATTTTATCACCAAATAATATATTTTAATTATTTAAAATTACTAATATCTGTTAACTAACTAATATCTGTTAGTATTCCATTTGTAAATTATTTTCCATGTTTTTAAGTATATTTATAGTATTGGATTTTTTTATTTTAATGAAATAATTAATCAAACAATTATTTGCAATAATCAGAAGTCCAGTAAAATTTAATTGGAACGAATTGGATTTGAAATAAATTTCATAATTTTAGAGAAATATTTTAATTAATAAATTTTATTTTGTTATTCTCTTTAATATAATATTAGATATCATTTAAATAACCAATATATATATATATATATATTAACAAAATTAAATAAAGAAATTGGTACTTACAACGCAAGCCTTAACAGACTCCCAAAAGTTTCTCAATAAGTCTTCAATCTTGACGTTTTTTTTTGAAGACACTGCTCAATTGCACTATTTGTCTCGAACAAAAAAAAATAATAAATTATGAAATTTTTTATAAAATATTATAATTTTCTTAATTCGTTCGAAATGATTTCACTGCAATTGAATTGTTAAGCTTATATAATCCAAAAATCAGTTTTTTAGTTTAGTTCAGTAGTGCTTTCTTCCTTATCTTTATACACACGAATACAAACTTCACAAGGTTTTCGAAATCAAAGCTCTTTTATTTATCGGAATAAAATGGCAAAAGTGCAGTTGACAGATTGAACCAGGACTATTTCAATAAAATTGAAGTTTTAATTAAAAAGTCACATCACTGTATTGTAGCTTACAGTCATAAATCGGAACACGTTGTTCTCGAAACTTCTAGTAAAGTTGACAACAGTAGACAATAGTCAACAGTAATTGAAAGATATGTTGGTTTGAGAATAGTAGATCTACGGTGAAGTTGTTACCCTTGCTGCGCCGTGTTACTCGTTTATCCTGTCAAGTATTTATGCTAAAATTAAATTAGTTGTTTTTTGCTATAGTTCCACTATAGGCTCAATTTTTAACTTTATTTCAATTTAATTTTTTTCTTGACTTTATACTGACGATTACGCTGATCTATGGCAAAATCATATCGCGATCTCTGCACATTTTCGCTGTTTAAATTATTAAAATTCACGCCAAATAACCGAAATACTTTTAACGAATACGTTGTGGCAAAATTATTAGGCCGGTTCGAAGAAATAATTAATTTTCTATATCTTATAGATATAAAACGTTGATATAAATATCAAAACTGTTGCACGTAGCGCCAATGGCTTGATATATTTTATTAAAATCCACAAGTGGTATATTGTGAGGATACACTATGCCGCAAAATTGGAACTGCTATAGATTACGTTGCCTGCCGGTACGTGGTTTCCAATGCAAATGATTGATTAGCGATTTGAGTAGGCGTATTTTATTGTTAGGAATTGTATAGAATATTGATTTGACAATAATGCGCTCAAAAATATATTTGCATATGTCAAACTATAGCAAAACCTTTAATATTTCTCTCAATACTCTTCTCTACTATAGTTTCTCTTGATATACGACGCCTTCAATTTTCTGCTCGGTTAATTTAGTCCCTCACTGAAATTGTAGTGGAGTTTTAGGCTTTTAAATCCTATAATAATTAGCTTTAAAATGGGTGCATACAAGTGCGCAATAGGCCTTGCTTTTTGCTCTATTTAGAATTGCTTAACTCTTTTGCTTGCTCTCTCGCTCTTGCACATGCGTTAACTAATCTTACACTTACTCTTTCTAACTCGTTCGCGTTTATATCATTGTTTAACGTTGATAATCTATGGTTGCTTCAAGAAATGTGTGGAAACCAGTCGATATCTCAGCATGTGGGATTTGTATTAGTTTAGTTTTTTAGTTTAAAAGTTTCTCTAACTTAATGCGTTAAAGCCAGTTTGTTCAAGTAATCCATTTAATAAATTTTATAAATTTTTATTTTAAGTACGTGCAAGTCACCTTTACGGTATTTGTGTGCAACGTAACACACTAATATTTTTCAAAATTTTTTTATTATATATTTGTATTGCAATTAATTACAAATATTTGTGGTTTTTTAATTTTTATTTTTGTTTTGATTTATTGTGTTTTGTTAATTGCTTAAATACTTTAATATTTAATGTATTTTCGTAATTATTTTACTCGTATGTCACTCAACTCTCCAAAAATTTCTTTAAATGGAGAGTGAGTAAGGTCGTTTAGTGCAAAACAAAAAAAAACTTTTTATCTATTAAATTTTTTCGTTAGTTTTTCGTATTTTAACAAACACTGCAATGTGTGTAGCTGAAAATCAATAATGAGTAATAGCCGCTATTACAAAAAACACTGCAGTAGTCTTTTAATTTTTTTTCCAGCAAATACTGTTTTTTCAACACGAATTTACTTTTTTATACACTTAATATTTGTAATTATTAGATATGAGTATTGACACCGCGTTTATAAAACTTTCCGCTTCGTTTCGTAGCACGTCGTGACGTTCCAAAGAATCCAATGAATCTGAAAATAGCATATAAAATGTACATGTTAAGAGCATTTCAACATACAAGAAACACACAACACAAAACACAACCAACTACAACAACAATTCAGTCTTATTACAAATTTTGACAACTGTAGTGTTGTGCTGTAGTGTTGTTGCCTTTTGCTGTATGGATAAGTATGCGTGTATGTATATTTACTCACGTTTCTCTCACGTTTTTTTCTTATACACAGCTTTTGCTCTTTGAAGCCAACACAAAATATGTGTATTTAGTTTTTAGTATTTAAAAAATGTGGACAATAAATAGAGCAGCTTTTATTGCGGCATGCCAAGTTTAAAAACATATTTTTTCCATTTGTATTTTTTACTTTCAAAACCATTCAAAACATCTATTCAATCCAAAACGTTTATCTCAAAACGTATGCTTATGCTGACAAACATGTGTGTTATTGCCATAAGTAAATTCCTTAATATAATATTATATTTTTTATTGTTTATTACTACAATTTTATAATAATTATATTATTTCTACTTCAAAACTACAGCATGTAATTTAATTGTACAATTTCAATGGGTGTGTTATGCATTATGCTCGCTATTGGTATTGTAATAGCATACTCCATCGTAATGTTCACAAGTACGCAATCAGAGCAGACATATAAAGAGTACAAAACGTTTCTCTTTGTTATTGTTGGCTCTTTGTATTAAATCCTGCCTACTCTTTAAAAGTGGTCATTACTGTTTCGTGTTTTGCTGAAGAAATCGGTAGTCACAAAGTTCATTCTATTTTATTGTATTTCCTTCTTGAGTTTTTTATAGCATTTATGCTTGCATTTGTTCATCAGTTTGTTGCATTGATCTGAAATGAATAAGTAATGAATAAAATTAATATAATGTATCATAATTAAACAATGTTTGTGCACTTTTATAGACTCAAGTATTTTAATAAAATAAACATTTTTTTCATAGAATAATTTCTTTTTTATTATCTTCTAGATATTAAATAATTTGCTTGGAATAATTAAAATCATAAATATTATTCAATTTTCTTATTAAGTCTAACTGCTTAGTATATAGAACAAATTCTTTGAAACATATAAGATATATTAATTTAACGTATAGTTTTTATAACTTTTATATATTGAAGACGACATCGTATTACAAATAACTGAACCACCTAAAAAACAATTAAAATATTATTATTAAGTTAAAATCCAGCAAAATGACAGAGAAAAATTGAATTAAAAATGAACCCATTTAAACAGATTTACACGCATCAAGTTAATCAGTGAATTAGTAGAGATTGTAGAGATATTTTATGGGCATTATTAGTCGATAATTATTAGTCTACTATTAGTGTAGCATAATTTGAAAATTCTATATCGAGCAAAATTCTGATAAGTTCATACAATTACATATATCTCAAAAAGTAAAGATTAGTCGTATATATATACATATATATTTGACACTCTTTTTTACCACATATTAATATAATATATTGAATACAATATAGTGGTATTGCAATCTATTAGAAATCATTCAGCGAGTGGCGCAGGAGTCATGATAGACCTTATGACCTCCCTCGTCATCATTACGATAATATGAAGAATTAGGGAGCAAATAATGAGAATTTCATTGAAGTCATATTAGATGATGTAGTGAAAAACTAGTAATGCAAAGATACATATTGGAGAGATGGAAAGATTAGAAAGAAAAACCATGTATAGAAAAAAATTTCATTTTTTCAAGAAAATAAATAATATCAAGGTAAAGAAAATTAAAGGAATCTTCGTAACATTGATAAATATATCAGGACAAAATAACTTTCATCACAATACCACCATTAAAAACTTGTCCGGCCGGCCGACTCTGTCAGGACAAAGGTCTGTCAGATAATTTAAAATAATTTTTATCTTTTATTGAACATTCAGAATGAATTCATAATAAATATACATATCTATATATATAGTCCATCGATTCATTTCGAAATGGATTCTCAGCACCTACTACACCCCTAATTGTACTCCTGATATTTTCATGTCATACTCATATAGTTAGTGGAAATCAAAATCTAAATCTAACCGAACGATGTTTACACATGCAAAAACAAATCATTGTTCATAGCTCTGTTCCGTATTTTTAGGGTGCTTATTTTTATTAAGAAACCTACTGATACGAAAGTGAATCCCATGGGCTCATCACGTAATACTAAAGTATGGCCTAATCTGCCATTAGTCGACAATATTTAAGGTTGCATCGATAACTGTTAGATAGCCTTAAGGGCGTTATAACTCCTAATTGATCTATTTTTTTTAGTGAGCTAGAAATGAATCTCATGGGCTCATCACGTAACACTAAAGTATGGCATAATCATGACATCAGTGGAAAACACATTTTTCAGGTTGCATCGAAAGCTTTTGGATCGCCTTATGTCGCCTTAGGCTTGTCTTCACGCCAAAGGCGTTAGGTTTTTGAATAAAAAAACTACGGTGATAAAAGTTCGTATGATAAGGTAAGATTTAGGACTCTGAAAACATTATTGAAAACTGAACATTTATTTTGCATACGTGACGATTTGCTTTACAGTATTTGCTCAATAGAGGATGTTAATTGATATAGTAATTAACAGCCGTTAAAACAAATACTAAATTCCTTCTAAAAGAAAGAAAGAAGGCCCTGTATATATAAATTTAACTTTTCTTGTTGAGTCATTTAAAATAATCTGTTTGTTGATTTCCAAAAACGTTTAATACGATTTAATAAAAAATATGTTTAGTACGAATTTATTCGCAAAACAGCTGCGCAGTGACTTTATTTAGGTAAAATTGTATAAACTATTCCAGAAACACTGAGAATGTGTAATTCAATCCTTTGATAAATCAATGCACATGTATTACATAAAACAAGTCAAATAGAACAATGCTTTTTGTTTATTTTAAAAAATCTTAACAAATTACTTTTTGTATAGGACATATGCGAAATTGGAGACCCTACAAATTACGATAACTCTCGCACTTACATAATTTTACATAAGTAATGAAATACTACTTTTATATTAATAATTTTATTTTTATAAATTAATCGTTCTGAAAACTTGAATTAGTTACGATGGGTGCGCATATTAAGTATCTGACGATAGAGTAGAATTATCGTTTTTTCTTATGGTGAACTATATCAGTAGCATGTAGGGTTTCATTATATAAAAAATACCGACTCTTATTTTACATTTGAGTAATTCCAAACAATTAATTGCAATTGATTTCAATTTACATGAAACATTTCTGTATTGTTTATTTGTTCTTTTGAAAAAATGCAGACAGAAAAAAATACATATGAGGTGTTCTTAGTAACAAAGTAGAATAAGTCCATTTATAAATTTATGATATAAAAAATATTTGACTGTGAAGGTAAAGTTATTCGAACTGAATCACTATTCTATTAAAATTCTTTGTTTATATATACAATTACTTTGAATTACTGTAAGTGGGACTACTTAAAAATTCAATTAAATATTATCATACATCAATCATCAATCATTGTTTCAATGATTTCATTCTGCAAGTTAATCAAATTATTTTAGCTTTAGTAAATCTTTTGTAAATCAAATTTAAATAATATAACTAAATATATAGATAAACTCGAAATATCTAAATAGTATTTTCAACTACTTTATTTATCAATTAAATTTATTAGTACATATATGTATGTAGTATGTATATGTATATGTATATATCAGAATATGTATCAATATATATTTACAAAGCCATATGTTACCATAAATGCAAAACGAAATTACTTGTTTGTAGATAAATGTTTTGGTTGAAATACAAAAACTTGAACATTGCAAAAATTTCATAAAAACAAAAGAGTTCATTCATAAAATATTCAGCAAAAGATACTTGAACATGAGAAAAAGATGTGGGTTGTTGCTTACATATTGAAATCATAATCATTTCGTTAAATATAATATAACATATAACATGACATACATATACATAAATAAATATAATATATCTCTAATACAAACGGTGTTTTCGATATATTCGCATACGAGAAACTATAGCTTCTGCTAGCTTTATAATGAGGACTACAGAAGAACAGTGAATGATGAATGGAAAACTGTTTGGAATTTTAATAAATTTAATCTCAAATTAAATTAAAGCTGAAATTTATTACCTTCTTAAATTAAAAAGTAATCTATGTTATAATAATAATAATCATCTGTAGAAAGTTTATAAATCTTCGATAAAAAAGATACTATTTTCTTTTACAAATGATTAAAAATAATCTAATAATCTATTTAGCATCTACTTTTTACAAACTCATTTTGGCAATTGTACATATAATGCGTCCAGATGTTTTCTACTCGACTCATTCAAAGAATGAATTATATTTCTATGTTCCTTAAGCATGTTTTCCTATGTCAACAATCCTTTAAATGCCTTTAAATTTTAAAAATTTCTAATTTTTCGTTAATCATCCCCTGAATTACTTAATGCTTCAGTATTATTATGTTCACTGATGATACTTAATATTATTGTTATTTTGAATCATTATAAAAATAGTAATAAAATAACAAATAAACTTAAGAACTAACTAAACCAAATACTGGAAAAATATTTAGAAGTTGCTCTATCAATGAAAGCCTTTTAAGATTGGATTAAAATGTATAATAATTGTTAAGTAATATACATAAAAAGAAACAAAAATTCGATTTTTAATTTATTTTTATTTTAACTATATATATATATTATAAACCATATAAACATATATTTCATTATTTAAAGTATTAAACAATGATTAAACAAAACGTTGAATATTTAATAACATATCTATAACAGAAAATTTCGCGATTGTATGTTAAGTACAGAAGCTCTTACATTCCCGTACTCCTGGCGTAATACTTGCTTCTTCTTACTCTCTACACAGTGTACGTAATTCTTATTAAGCAATGTACAAATATTGAAATTATAATTAACAAGCAATTATAAGCCAAATTACATATACAATAATTGCGCACATAACAGCTTAATATGAGTTTCTGTTAGCTAATTGTGTGAATGTTACAGCAGATATTGGATGACGGCTTTGCGGGTGCGAGTTCGAATGTGTGGGAGAAACGAATTACCATTAATTGAATTAGGTTTTCAAATTAAATGCGCAAGAAGCCCACTAAATGTTATTTAATATGAGCGAAATGTGGCAATAGAATATTTAAAATTACATATATAGAAAATAAAAAATAAATAGTAAATAAATAGAAATTGTTCAAAAACAAATATATTAACAAATTTAACTATATTTAACTCAAACAGAAAAAAAAGAGATATTATCTTTTAGAAAGAAATTTCTACAAATTTTCTAGATATATCTTATAAAACTTATGAATAAATTTTAAAAAATTTTGTACATACATTATATTAAGATAATATAGATAGTAATTACCTGCCTATACTTATAATTGATAAGTATAAGCTAAGAAATGTGTTATATGTAATTAACCTGTATTTGTTATAAATTAGCGATAGGATAGTGATTGGATGAAGGGTTTGGATGAAGTAAAACCTAGATGCTGAATATATTATTAAATATGTTATTAAATTTATATTTATATATCATTAAATATATTCAGCTGAATCTGAAAATGTGAAAAAGCGAATTTGCCGAAATGCGTATAGAAATATACAAAAAATATGATCGAAATAAAATTTGAAATCCTAAAAAACAAAACCGACTTTATGATAATAGTCCCTTAGAGATATTAGCTCACAATAAATCTCTTACAGTGTCACTAACTAGTACTTTTAATATCGCTGAGGTCTATGCATTGCACTTAATGATTAAACAATTTAACCTCTCCACCCACCTACTAAACCAAATAATATTGCAATAAATATAAAAAATTTAAAAATGTTACTATAAATTATTCTAAACATATGATCATGCCAAAATGGGATTCACTTCATGTTAAAATGCGTATATTTCATTCTATTTTTAAATCAGACTAAAGTTTTAATAAAATAAAACCAGTCTTAAAATATTTGCATTTATGGATACAGTTCAGCATTTTAAATATTTGGCAAATGCAAAATATTTATGTTATTTTGTATAATTTATGATGACAAAGAATATTGGTCTGCATATCCATTGTAATTCATAAATTGATTTTGATTTTGATTTTGGACTGAGTGACGAAATAATAAAAATATTTTGTAAATAGATTTTTTATTGATACAATGTATCTGAACATTTCCATTCTCAGTTGAGGACAGAGTAAACTATCTTAAGCATGGCTTTATTGACTAAAGATACAATACAATTTAATCAACAAATGTTAAAATGCATTAACTGGTTTATTTAAATCTTATTTAATTTATTATCTTAAATTGTTGTTAAACCTAAAAATAGCTAGTATTAGTATTAAAAAAAGAATTTTGTAATAATTTTAAATTTCAAACAAATTGCAATATGCAAATATTTTAATACGAGTGACCAGTAAAATTGTGTGAGAGTCTGCTGCCTATCAATGCACAGTCTAAATACTTAATTGTGGTAATGTGAATTAATTAAATTAAAATATTTTAAGTATTAATTAATAAAAATTGAATATATAAATTATTACTGATAATTTAATATTTAAAAATATTTTTAACCAATTACTATTACTATTACTAATTTCATTTTGACGAAAAGATTTTATTCTTAAATATTAAAAGAATTTAAAAAAATTTGCAATACAAAAATCTTTTCTGTAACTTTGAGCGAGTGAATTTTAATTTACAGGCATTATTACCCTTGAATATCTAATAAATATGGATGACTAAACCCCCAAGACACGAGCCACCAATCAGACTTCAATATGCTGTCAAGTGTCGCCAAAGTTGTGCCAGTTGCAGTTTTATGAAAATATATTTTTTATTAAATTTTTAATTTTATGATTTTATATCAACCAACAGATTTAATGACAAGTTTATGAATAAAAGATTAAATTTTTATTTAAACAGAATTTTATTATTAATTTGAAGCGCTAAGTTTAATGGCACGTGTTTCCGTTTTGCTTTAATTTTACGAATAATTAATATGTTTCGAACACCCTACACTCATTTTAAATAGAGTTCTGTAACCAAAAAGTGTTTCTATATATTAAAAAAATTTTTTAGGTACAACATAAATACTAATAAATAAAACTAAAATAGATAAAATATTTAAATATTACTAATAAAACCGCCATTCGTTAAAAGTATTGAATATTATATATTAAACTTCACATAATTGTTATATTATATATTATGATAAACTGTAACTGTTCTAACAGTATTATAGCTCTTCAAGTTTATACATATATGGGTAAATCTAAAACTATGTGGCTCGGAGCTATACTTGTATTATTATAACGATTGTATTATGGATATAATACAATTATTAGCTGTTCTTAACAAGACATGACTTTCATTAAGAAGGTTCTGATTATCAAATAGTTTTCGTCAAAGTAACCCTAGAGCCAACCTGAATAGTTTCAAATATTATGAAAAGCAATTTCATACCATTCTTGATAGAGATGACGTTTTGTTACGGTAGTGCAGGTCGATGTGTTCCGCTAGATAACCAATTCCTTTCCTAAGTTGTTCTCCATTGACGATATCTAGACAATAGATTATTTAATCAATTCATTCAATGAACGATTGATTTTAGATTATCTACTTAATCATCATTCGCACATTTATCTGTATCTTTATCTTTATATGTAATGTCAACACAACTTTTTTTCTCGAAGTTGTAATTATTATTACCTCGTTTAATCTATATTTTGATAACCTTCTTTTATAAAATCGTTAATAAATTTTTATTATTCAATCCAGATGAACTTTTTAAAAATACAAAATTGTGATTCTTAACATTATTAGCCATTATTTTTTTTTTTGTTTTCATCTGTTATATTCTCAACTATACCACTATTCGTCATTTATTTCAATAACAACATCAATTAATTTGGTGATTCCCCTTTTATTGTTGATAAACACGTTTTGTTCAAATCTAAAATTATTATTAGGCTTTTTTTAGTTATAAACAAAATAAAGATGTCGCTTAATTTGAAAAAATCTATTCAAATAAATTTTTCCTCAGTTAATATATTATAGTTTAATAAAATGAAATTGTTAAATAATTATATTTTCATTTATCTGCTGGGAAATTATTAGATAAAAATTTCAAAGAGAAAAGATACTTTAATGTATACAAATTTTTTTAGAAATATTAAAAATACAAAATAGTATTCAAGTGGAAGAAAAATATTGACAATAATATAATATATAAAGTTCAATAAGAATTCACAACAAATGTACACATACTTAGGCGCTTATACATAGGTATCTGCAGATACTTTTATATATTTTTATTCTTTAAATATTGTTCAAATTGTGTTCAAAACAAGCACATTCTTTGCGTGGGTGTTTGAATAATTCTTAATATTTTTGTACATATATGCATCTATTTTCATTGAAGATATTACAGTAACAACAATGTACTTTTGTACAAATATATATAGATATATATGTATGAATATATATGTAGTGTTCTTGAAATACAAGTAATTTTTAAAATTATAAATCTATTGTATGGATTTTGTATGACCTTTAAGCATTGCAATTTATTATATATTAAAATTTTAAAGATTTCAATAGGTAATGAGGTGTTAACTGAACGTTTTAGAAAATAACAAATTAAATCTGAGACCTCAGTTTCAGTCATCAAAGGAATACAACGACTTCTCTTCAAATTTATTAGTTGGAACAGTTCATTAATTTGTTAAATTAATTAGAAAGAATTAGAAAATAAGATTAGTGCTTAAAGTATCAACTTCTACAATATATAGATAAAAGAAATATAAGATATCTTGTATAAGAATAACAATATTACAATATTACTTCGTGACTTAGATTGTAGTGAATATAAAACTTTGATTCATTAACAGAAATGTTAAAATAATTTTTAATCTAATATCTTATTATTATGTTGAGGGAAGTTGAATCAGTGCACCTAAGCACTTTTACTCTATATTAACTGCGAGGTTTCTTCAAAATCCCTCTTTGCGCCTTGACTGGATTATTATTTATCACATCATCAGACTAAGTAATAATTGACCTCAGATCTGCATACCTCCCCGAGGAGCCTGTAACCATTCTGAGATTTGATAATGCGGTGTTAGTAAGTCTGTCAGATTTCGCAAATAATTTCAAGGCTCTATCCTTTATGTATTTTTTGATGGGATCAATCTTGAGGTCCCTAAGGATGTCATTCGTCCTAATATACCAAGGAACTTTGAAAAGTCTTCTCAGAGCCTGGCTTTGTGCAATTTCTAATTGGTGAATAGTAGTGTTTGAAGCTTTGCTAAACGCTACACAACCATATAGAAGTGACGGACAAATTATTTGGTTATATATCATCTCATATTAAAAAAACATATTCACGCAATTTAAAGAACATTGACCATCTTTAACAAAGTATTAGATGAACTATCCACTTAAATAACTAATACTGAAAGAATTACTTAAAAATAATTATTATATCTGTTTATATCTATTTATACCAGAAGTAGCATGATGATATTGTTTACTTTGCATCATTATAGCTTTCTTAAAAATCATTTAGAGCTTAAATATCATATTATTATTGTGTAATTAAGTACTTGCCTATCATTTTGTATCTTGTAGAGACAAGAGATTATATAAGATAGAGATAAGGTGTACAAAATCGGATAAAATTGCGATAATCTAAATGTAAAAATTATTTACACAAAATTCGGGATATACAAGATCCGACTTAGCAATACTGACGGTTATTGTTGAAGTTTATTACCTTGATTAAGATAGAATAAGATCAAGATTTTCTAAACCTTTGATACCGTGCGAGATATATAACAGATAGATAGATGGATAAAATATCTATACAACACAGAAGTAATTCTTAATAATTCAACCATGTTAACAACGTCATTGACAATAACTACGTTGTCATTCTAAATAACCCATGAAGTATTATCATTGTTATTATGTGGCGCAACTTCATAAAGAGCCCTTTTTGGTTTTATTTCTCTCTCACACATAGAGAGTAATAAAATATATATTAAACACCAGACAGAAATAATTCCAAGTACTCATCCATATACATATTCCCATTACCAATAACGGCGAAACCAGTCTCAATATTATGTAAAGAACAGCCAATATCAATAGGTGCTTAGTTCGGAAGTATAATTTTTATTTTTTTATCGAACCCTACTTATCTATGCATATTTGGTGCAATCTGTATGTAAGTAAATACCAATTCCACTAAAAAATAAATCTAATCTTTATAGTTATTATTATGCAAATATTATCTATTGAAAATCGTATAAAAGTAGTAATAACTAGTACCACATTCGTCACTGTGTGGTAGTCAATTTTAAATTTAATTAATTATTTACTTTATATTCTCGTAAATTTTGAACAAACCGAATTTATTTTACTTGAACTTGGAGCCATTTTGAATGTCTGACTTAATAATTAAGTGAAAAATATTCAAAAAATTAAAATAAAATTAAAAATAAAAGATAAAAGATAAAAGGTAAAATCAAACAAAAAAGATTTCTTTATTTTCAGTTCTAAATGAAATTGATTAAAAAGATTTATAAAAGAAAAGATGATAAAGCTGAAACAAAAGCATAAAGCAAAATAAAATTTAATTTAATTATATTTAAATGAAAAACAAAAGATATTAAAGAAGAAAACTCATTGTGTAAGGCAAATGCTCGTATAATAAAAAAATTTTAGTATGAAAATTAAAATTACACCAACGCATAATCTTATGACATTCCTCAGCTCATCACTGTTGGTTACACTTGACCACAAAATGGAAATATTTGCTTTCCTTGGCATTACTTAAACGAACGAAATGAATTCGTTTTCACTGAATATTTTAGCACTTAAAGGTTTTCCTAGTCAATATTGTCCATTTCATTACAAATATTTTGCTTATATATTTCACTTTTTGTGGTTTCATTCGCTCAGCTTCCTGTACAAATGTTTTTTGTTAGAAGTCTGAGTACTTAAATATAATTAAATAGTTTCAAATTTAGAAAAAATTGAAATACGAGTATATAGTTTTTAAAGTCAATAAACTCTGACAAAAGCGTTCCGATGGCATATTCCGAAAAGCTGGTAGTGCAGACGTACCTATAAGAAATGGAATAAATTAATCACTTTCTATGTCTTTGTGCCAGACTATAAATGACACCACTTCATTGTCAAGGAAATCGTTGCATTACTGATCTGATAGGCATAGTGATGGTAGACTTTCTAATTTCGTTAGGTTCGTTTAGAAGATTAAACAATTAAACAGGGAAAGTGTATGGAATTGCAGTAGCTATCTCCCCTTGAAAAATTCGGAGCATCCCAATGGGTAATAGATATCTCAGAATCAAAGTAGTGATTCTTACATTAATATATGTTAAAAAGAAACCTAATTTAATCTTTATTTATCAGTTAAATCATTGAGAAGGTCCAACAAAAACGAATTTTAGTGACGTATAGTTCAACCAAATAATGTAAATCATAATTCATGCATTCATTGCCGAAATGCAGTTTATTGCTTCTGGAAGAATCAGTGTATCAAAAGATACTAGTGTTATGCTCCCTTATCATAAAGATAAGATATGTATACTAAGAAACATTCTATAGATATAGATATACTATGGTCACTGTCGATGTCAATTTGGTTGTATGTATATATATACAATCATTGCTACATATGAAAATTTTTTAAATTTTTTGCATTTTCCAAGGAAAAACAATATCAAAGAAGGAAGTGCTTTGTAAGTGACGATCTAAAAGACTCAGTTAAACCCATGGTTGCATTGAGTTACTTTATAAAACTCAAAGAATTTAAAATAATAATAAAGTTAC
This sequence comes from Teleopsis dalmanni, assembly GCF_002237135.1. Classification (NCBI taxonomy): domain Eukaryota; kingdom Metazoa; phylum Arthropoda; class Insecta; order Diptera; family Diopsidae; genus Teleopsis; species Teleopsis dalmanni. The sequence continues at coordinate 18,275,849 of NC_051847.1, read as the reverse complement.
CAATAATTCACGATCCTAAGGAGATTTTGCTCCTTTTCACAGCCGTATTAAGAATCATTGCATTCTAGCCCCATTACTTTTCTAACAGTCACCCGTCAGCAAACTCCCTACAAGAATAATATCTTTACGAGTGCTGCAGACAAAAACACTCCTAGGTATAATTTGGACTAAACTTATCACCTTTACAGCAACTAAGCTATTCGATATTGAAGCTATACCCTATTCAATATATTATGCACTTTAAGAGGGACTGAAAGATGTTGCAGCCAACAGAAAGTCATTAATATTTAAATATTTCCAGATTTATAGGTAAAATTCATTACTCAATCCGTCATCTACGCTAAGCATCTCATTAAGTCATTAAGTCACTCAAATAAGGCAACTTCCGAAGATCAAGTGTCTCTAAATAAAATATCGACAAATACTGTCCCTGTCCAAGTAATGATTGAGTGCGATATAATCAATATCGCTGAAGTGGATATAAAAATATTGTATAAATGAAACAGTGGACAACGATTTATTGACTTTACATTGCATGATCCTGAGTACGTTTAAACTGAATTTAATTTTTTTAACAGACAAGTGGCAACGCTGCACAATGAAAAAAGTAAGTGTGGAATTGGCAGCACTCTTTAGATCAGTTCATATAGAAAAAGTATCGTGTAAAAGAGGAGGAAGAGAGATAATTTTAACGCGCATCTCTCAGTATAAAAATTACCTCATATATCGATATTGTTTACTGTAAACATATAAAATAATAATAAATATGCTATAGACACTTAAAAAATTGTTAAATATTCTGCTCTTTAAAATATGTAAAAATAAAATTAAAATTATTTATGCATAATTTTATTTTGTATACATAACCTTGACCAATCTTAACATAATTTTTGTTCTACAAGATTATTATTCGCTGATTATTCAATTCAGCTTTAAAATTTTATAATTTATATTGTATTTTGATTTTTTTTTTAATAAATTTATATATAATTCTGCTGATACTTTTGATTAAAGAAAATTTTCATGATCACATTGCATATGCGCATTATAGAGTATTGCATAAACATCCTTTAAGTTTATTTTAATAATTTTCTTTTTTGGCTACTGCTACTAAAAATACAAAAACTTTATTTATTGTGTATCAATAAAATATCAATAAAACTATAAATTTTTTGCCAAAACAAATGAAAACAAACAATTTTTAATAAACATTTTTCTCACACTCACCCGCTAAAGATTTAATCTGCTAAATTTAAATGTTGCACAAGATTTCACAATTTTTCCGAAATTTTCTGTACGAAAGTGAAAATTTCAACCAACCAACACAGACGCAAACGTAAACACAAGCCGAAAAAAGCAAATTTCGTTATATACCAAACTGTTCAAGTGACCAACATCAACTGAGAATAAATTGAGCGACATAAATAAATGGAACGAAACGAATTGAAAAAAATGCTATGAAACGGAAAGCAGCTGGCACCAACAACAAAAGAGGCAAAAGAAAGTTTTATAAACAGCAACAAAACGGACGTGAGTAATAGCGGTGTACGATGTAAGTCAAAATGGCTGAACACACACACACAGAGACATTGCTTAGAACTGTTTGTACGCATTGCATGCGCTCGTGTGTTTTGCACGAGTGCGTTTGATTCTTTGTCGGCAATTGGCTGTGTAGTGTGCGAGTGTATGTGTGAGTGTGAGTAAATATTTATAAAGTTTATCCTGAATGAATTTATATTTCTCTGCGGTGCTTATTGTTTACAGCAAGCAAAGAAAAAAATTAAAGTTATTAAATTGCCGACGCATCCTTTTAGATCAAAAATAAATAAAATTCAAGCACAAAGTGGCTGTTATTATGCAAATGAAATTTTCTTTTCAGATATGAGAAAATTGTAGAGCAAACTGCTTTGAATGAGTATACAGTGCTTTGCGAGCATAACGTTAAGCAACAAATTAAATTAGTAATTGAAAAAAATCCATTTCTCTACTCCATTCCTTAACATTCAAAGAGATTTTATCAGTTTAAGTCAATTTCCGTTCAATTTATGCGTACGCATAACAATTTGCCTTAGGTAAGAATTTAAAATTGATTACTCATACGCCGGTGAGCCATTTTCTTTTGATAACAAAACAATAATGAAAACTAATTTTCTCATACATTAGTTTTTTTTACTAAAGAAAATATTGTATAACTAAATTAAAATTCCTTAAGTGTCCTTGTCGGAACATTCTGCTACATTCTCCAACTTCTTCTTTTATAGTTAAAGTAGCAAAAGTCATGCTGACATTTTACAGCAAAATCATTTTATCATTTTACATTCTCCTTATGTGTAATTAATGAAGAATATTAAGTTTTAATACAGTTGTTATGTTTATAATTTATCTGTGTATCTGTTTCCCAAGGTTGAATATACACACATATATATGGCAATACATACACAACAGGTACCTTAATATGAAATATTTTAAATGAACATAAAAAGTGTGGAGTCCTGTGAATTACCCAGACTTGCAAGTGCTTACTGCTGCCGTAAGTAATAAAGTTTCTAAGTTATGTGCACATAACTTATAATGTAGTTAGAGGAATAGAGAGAACATGGTGCATTTTAAATAAAAATATTTATTTAACTACACAACACCACTTTTACTTTCACTTAAACTCAGCCCTCTTCAGTTAAATGTAAAATTCAAATAAAACAAAAAGTAGGGAAGAGAACCAAATAAACTCAAGTGTTACATGATTCATCACATCGTATGAGTAAGCTTAGAAATATTTCTTCAACTGTTCAGATTGACTAAATCAATATATACAACAATTAATCAGTAATTTATTTGTCATAGATTTTACATAAAAATAAGAGTAAATCTTACATTTTGATTACAAAGATTTGAAAATTTTTTGATATTTTCTTAATTAGTAATAATTTGTAATTACAGAATTTTACACATGAATTTTCTTCTATTTGCGGTGCAGCTTTGATTAAGCTGGATTAATTTAAATAGTCGCATTCTTCCCGGATGCTGTTATTTTCATGTGTTCCAACGTATTTTGACAACGACTGATACGTTCAATCATTCGCACTTATTAACATATTTCAATTTCAATTGATTTTATCTGGTCGTTATAGATGTCCTAGCTGCTTTCCATCCCGTTAAAACCAAGCCCCAACCTAAATTTCTACTTCTTCTTTGCTTTATGAAATGTAACGTAATATCTAAAGAACTTCAACTCGTTGCCTGTGATCCAAATGACTTGGGTAACAAGTGTTCCATTAAAATATGGCAATGAGTTATTTAAGCGAGTTGTAAGAAATATAGTATATCTTACTAAAAAATATATAGTGAGTTTTTTAAGGAGTTTGCAATTCTAAATTAGTATGAGCATTCACAGAATCAAACAAGAACTCTCTCGATTCTCAAGTGCTTTTGTATGTATTCATACCTGATATACTATGGTGCTTTAAGCTTACGTCTCAAAACAATATCTTGAGATATTGCACACAACAATAAAATAGTTTAGGTCTAATTACACGCTTATAAAGCAGAATTTTATATGTCACACTCAACTTTCCTTGTATCATTAGAAGTATGGTTTCATGCCGTTCAGAGTTGTATTATAACTCGGGTTTTTGACTCGGGTTATGTTCTCTAACCAAGTATGTCTTTTATCAAAAGTAAGACCCAAGTGTTTCACATTATCTTCCCATTCATACTATTTTCGCATTATTAACATATTTTTTTTTTAAGAATAACATAAATAGGAATAGTTTTTTCAGAATTTTCTTTAATTAATTGCTTATAAGGCATTATTATGCTTATAAAGCAAATAATTAGAACCTCTTGGAGAGTTCAAATCATCTTTTCAATTTCATATTAAATTAATTACTACAGAATTAGCTTTTTCGTCAGCTTGCATATATCAGGTGTTGTCAGTAAAGTACGAAATTGATTTCATAGATACCAAAGGCAACTCTTGCCAAAAAGAGTATATATTTTATTGGCATGCATTGCCTCTGCATAGATAAAAATTTTGATCTTGAGTAATGCAATTCTGTTTATATGCCACGAAATGAACATATTGATAACATATTGATTATATCTTTTATATAATGGATGATTATTGTAAAAAAGTATTGTACAATTTATAGTTAACTAAATGTCGTGATTTAATTGATTTCTATAATAATGATTGATGACTAAAATGTTTTATTCAATTTCATTTCCAAATAACATATCGTAATAAAATATTGAGTTTCTTACATTTTAAATCAATTAAAATTAAAATTATAAATCAAATTTAAATTTTAATAATAAATTATTTATTTGCATAGTACATTTATTTCATAAATAAATATTTGGGAATTTTAAAAAATTGGACTCAATCCAAAAAAAATTATATTTTAAATTGATTTTTAACTTAATATTGTTTTTATGAGAATAGAAGCTCTCATATACCACAAATTTTAGACTTTTCATAACCCAACTACGTACATTGATCAAAAATTTACATTTTAGCAATAAACAATTTATCGTTCAAGTTTTACGTAAAATATATCTTATATAGTATTTTAGGCAACTACATTGGATGCCGTTTTTTCTTTTGGCTTTTTGCCAAATATATATAAATTTTTTAATTGCACTACAGAAGACACGATCATGCAGTGGATTATATTATATATAAAAACAGAAATATTTTCGCTTCAATCGAATACGTATATATAAAAATTTAAGCACTGTAAGTGCAACTATGCACTTAGTACGCTAAATTATTTTATATATTGTATTAAGAAAAAATTATGAAATTATTTATATATAGTAAGCTTCCATTATATTTACATAATTTTGAGATTTTAAGATTTTCTTTATGTTTAGAATTACTAAAAACATTGTCGGGAAATGTGTATTTTACATACAAAATTTTTTGTTACATTTTTTATTTTCTCTTCATAGTAATTTATATTATTTAAAAGTATTATAAACTAATAAAAAAAAATATGTTTGCAATTTTTTTTAATTAAATAATAAAAAAACTATGCGGCTTTTACTAGTTTTAATATCTTTTCATTTTATAGGAATATTTATTTCTCATTTACTTTAAAATTAAGTAACTACAGCCTTTGAAATCATTTTTCATGACCAATGGGTTGAATTCAAAAATTTATTAATTTTTAAAAAATACTTAATATTTTTAGTTAATTAAAGTAGAACGATAATAAAGTGTGTTTTTAATATAAAACAAAAGTAAAACAAAGTTTCGAAATAATAATGAAATAGATGTATTATTTTTTAGTTAAATACCTTAACCGATTTCTTGGTTTAAAAAACAATATTTTTATTATTAATTCTATTACTAATATAGAAAATCAAATAAATCATTTTCCGTAATAAATTTTTAATGCAAGAACTAAAAAACCTTATATCATCATCATCCGTGACTATACAGTCCATATAGGACCTAAGCCTGTTTAACAACAGTCTTCCATTCTTCTCTTTTTTTGCTTTTGCTTTTATTTTCCAATTTCTTATGTTCATTTCTTCTTAGTCCTGCTGCACACTGTCTTTCCATCTTTTTTTTTGGTCGCCCTTCTCTTCTACTGCTTCCTACATCGTTCTCATAAATTTTAATAAAAAAATCTCATATAGGAACAAAATATTCTTTATTAATGTTATTCCCGTACAACATTTCCGTTTCCAATATTATCATTGATATAAAGAACAAATAAATGCTTTTCCGGAACAAATTTTTAATGTGGGATGTGTTTTTTTGGTTTGGGAAATGAAAGACGTCATATGGGCACAAAAACTCAATTTTTAATCATTTTCTTGGTAAAAGTGTTCAAATAAATCAGTTCAGAAAAAAAATATTAATTGTAAAACATTAATATAATTAAAAGGATTTATAGCCCGTTCAAACTGCAATTTTGCAATTAATTGCAATTAATAGCATTTTATCCAATAAATGACATTTATTGCAATAGGAACAGCAATAAATGCCATTCAATTGTTAATGCAAATTTATTTCAATACTATATTTATTGCCATTAAAATGCCAGGCTGTATCATTTCTTATGTTAAAAATACACTATATATTTATTAAAAAATCATTATTTAATTCAACTGTTAACTATTCTATTATATATATTAACATAACATATATCTATTATATTTCTAATAGAATTGCAAAAGTATCTTATGAAACTAGAGTTCTCACTTGATAGCATAACTATAAACTTACACAATTCTTCTTATTATTGACACTTAGTCATGAATATGTGTAGTATTCAAAAATGTTAGCTATAAAGTAGTCCTACCATATACCATTTTATTACAATAAGTCTCTAAACTAGTCGAATTCTAATATTCTTACAAAAAACACATATATGAATAAGTACAAAAATTGTACAAATGTAGAACTTTATATGTTTTTTATTATTTAATTAAATATTACTAGTACGAAGTTCACATACACGAGCTTTGTTCAATATTTTTACTAAATAATCATAACTGAGCTACAACTGAGCGCCTAAAAACCTGCAATACAATACACTCTTTCAAATGAAGGCATATAAAATTGATTTCCAACGTAAACTTAGGTTCTGAATTCTTGTGTAACGACTACAAATTTTTGACTCGATCTCAATCAAAAAGTTAAAATAATAAAATGTTAAATATAGTTTGGCATGAACGTCAATAAGAATTGAAAGTCAAAACTTTTCTGCAACAAAAAATATTGAAATTTTGGGTATATTTTTCAATCAAAAAGAAGGCATGCCTATATAACGTAATTCTCTCCACTATACACATTCAAACGCGGGTAAAAGTATATAAATTGATTTTAAACGAATTTTGCGAATTTTAATTTATTTTTATTTTAAGCACAATTTGAAATGATGTCATGTTTTGAAATTCTAATTAAAACCAAGTGTGAATACAAACACATATATGTTTGTGTGTTTATATAATATGTATTTCATTTTGAATGTCATTTAATATACCCTGATGTTTCAGAGCGTTGAATTATTCAAATTAAGAATGTATATTTTAATACGTTTAAATTCGCGTAAATGCATACAAAATTAATGAGCTTATTTATTACATGAACTATTTTAAAACTCTCTTACAAAACCTACCCAATAAATGCACTTACATTTCTTTTTAAGAAAAAATGTTGGGAAGATAATTTAATTGTTAAATGCATTATCAAATATATTAAAATACTTCATCTATATACATATATTATTATGTATTATTTATTTTATATAAATCATTTATAATTATATAAGATATATATTATTATCTATATATATTTATATTAAATAAGTTTAATAAGTATATGTATATTGTACACTAGATAAAAGTTACATGAGACTAGATTATTATGTAAAGTTCTAATTTCTTCAATAAAGTCTCCAATGGTAATTCTTCAATTTACAAGAACCATTTTTAATTTTTCTACTGTTTTATAATTGCTGGCTGCATGAGAATGCCTAAGCTTCATGTTCTCCCATATCTTTTCAACCTTCCTAAAGGCATTTGCACCATTATAGATATAACATAGGCTTATCTGCAAATACCTTCTTTAACATGTTTCGCTTCACTTATTACAGTTTATATCTTACACAAATTTTCTGATAAATATGAAATATTACCAAAATCAATAATGTATGTCCTTCTCATTCACTTGGAATTACACGCTAAGTATAGCAACTATCTGGGAGGTATCATGTACTTCACTGACAGTTCAACCAATACACAAAACAAAATTATCAAAATTCTTGTTACTTTTTAAAAAATTTGGCTACTAATTACTATAAATAATATAGATTTATTATCAGTTTTATATTTCTGTAAGATAGATTCTTCACTAATCTACTACCATGATATCGGTTTTTTATATCTGAAGTGATAGCTTGTTTGTGCTATCAATACAAGAATTAATATTAAACATAGAATTTTATGTGTTCAATTCAGAAAAATTTTTATAGATACTATCAATTGATCAAAGAAGTTAACAATGATGCGAATTTATTCCATGATACAGTTCATTAGTGGTATATATAGTGTCGAACCTAGTGTCGAAATCGTAAGGGATTTTTACTACGCAATAAATTCATTTCTTTCAACACAAATGTCAATAAAAATTTGACGGTATAATAGTGAAAAATATTAATGCATTTTATATTTTATATAATTTATCTATCCATTTATTTATTTATCTAATTATTCTGTATTATATTTTATACCTATAGCTGAACCCACTTCAAATAGAGTTTTGTTTAGTTCAAAATACTTTATATTCTGCTCAAAAAGTACTCGGATTTTGTAAATAAAACACACAAATTTTAATTTTATTTCAAATACGAAATAAGTATGTATCTGAAGCGATACATATATGTCAACGCTTAACCCAATCTTCCATACACTTTTCGTAGGCCCGTTTTCGTAGGCTTTTAGTTCCTTCAGCGAATTCTCTTTTATCGATTTAATCGACTCACCACGAAGATCCAGATCCAGATCTGGCGAATATGATGCCCGAGCGATGGCAGTGGTGCCGTTTTTGGTCAAAAAATCGCGTACAACAAGAATTTTCCATAGTAAAAATCGCTAAATGCACTTGAGGTAGTCTCACATTAACAGCTGCTGTTAACAAACTAATTCACAGATGGCGCTCAAATTTGTACCATATGTCAAGAAAGTGTAACAACATAACAAAAAAAAATTTTTTGAAAAAGCTCTATTACTTAAGGAATAGTTAACAAACCACAAAATCCGGATACTTTTTGAGCAGAAGGTACATTATAAAATGATTTTACATTCATTCATCGATCTACGTATTGAAATTTTAAAATGTAAGGTAATGTAAGGTATTTATTACATCCAAAAACTTCTTCCAAATATCAATTATCCGGTCCTGTCTTTTCATCATCATATAAGACATTTTTTTTCTATGCATTAACTTTAATAAATATTTGGTTGAAATTATATAAAATTTATTCATCATCCAATAAGAACAAATTTAAATAACAAAAAAATAAAATTAATAAAGGATTGTTCAATATTCTCATCATAGCCTACAGCTATCTAAGGAAAGTGTACCCATAGGAATCAATAAATTTAAATTTTTTTATAGGTTCACCTTGAATTCATTAAACAACTATGTAAATTCGTCACTATGATTTACTTTAATGGCATTTGGTTTCCTCACTTTTCTAAGAAATATATCTTATTATAATTTTATCTTCTCATATTTAAAAAAATATAATTACAACTAAGAGTCTCACATGCAGTATAATAACACTCAAAATGGATACAATAATTTTTTATCCTTTTTTATTCTACAATGTTGAAAAGAATATAGAGTATTCTATGAATGAAAACATTTAAATAACAAAAGATTAACTAACCACTTACCCACAAAAATGGTTTATATAATACATTATATATAGTATATTTAATAAACTATATTATTTTTTATAAAATATTGCTTTCAGGTTAAAATCAATTGCTTTCAGTTCACATACATTAAGACAAAAAACGAACACTCAGTATATTTAAAATATTATTTATTTTGAAAATATTATTTTAAAAATCACTTCAATTGTTGCTGAGAAAAAATAAACAATATAATTTTGATTTTGGCACCAAAAAGTCCTTTCAGTAGAAGCAACAAAACTGAACTGCGTCGCAAAAATTTTAATACAAAATCAAAAGCGAAATGCGAAAAGCCAAAAGCAGACAAGGACTTGCAAAATACACAAACAAAAACAGAACGACGCAAAAAGCCAGCCACCGAGAAGTTTGGAGTCTAATAGTATTCACCTTCATTCATATTTATTATCCTTGACAAGGACGCGTATGGGGGTATGTATTTTTAAAACAACAAACGATTTCGCGACTGTTGGCATAAAAACAAATTTATTTATTAATATTTACGTATTAACATGTGGAACATCGATGATGTACTTACTATATTATGTATGGAATGAAACGTATGAGATAGAATTAAAAGGATGTAACGTAGCAGTGAAAGCTATCTAAATAATCTAATCTAAATAAAGCGAAAAATGTATATATTGAAATAGATTGTATTAAAATTTATAATACTTATTAGTATTATTAAGTAAATTATAATATACTTATATTATACAACTAAGAGCTAAGCTAATTTATTATTTTATTGCTCCCTTATTTAGAAATGTAAGTAAATGTCGGCTTTAATAGAACATAGTTGTAGATAATATCTACAAGATATAAAAATTATACTTTATTCTACTTTTTTTTTTACTTAAAGTATTAAAGATAAATAAATCATAAGCATTAGAAATTATATAAACTCCTTTTAAGCCACTTATATTAAAGTATCTAAGGTGTAGATAATCACTATCACAGATACATGTCGACTATCATAGATACATAAAGATTGTGAATTGTAGATAATACTTACAAGATAAAAATATTATATTTTATTTTACTATAGTATTTTTTCACTTAAAGTGTTAAAAAAAGAAACCATAAACATTAGAAATTATATATATATGAATTATATAAGAATTATAATTATTAAGTAGATAATGTTTACTTGACAAAAATATTATCAAAAGTCTGACTTGTAAATGTGTAGGAAAAACTTAAAAAAGTTAACAAATTTCTTTCTCGCAATCTAAAAAACTATGTAATTAATAAAAATTAATAATTAATAATAATGTATTAATAATAATTAATATAGTAATACAAAAACAGTAAAACCAAAACTAAGATTAATTTAAATGAAGTTTTAAATTTAAACACTAATACTTTAATGACTATGCATATTATAAATAGATAATATAAAAAAGATATAAATAGATAAATAAATATAAATTATATAAATAAAGAATATAAATAAATAATATATATAAATAATGTTAGATAAATAGTATAAATAATATAATAATAAGAAAATATATAAAACAATTCTAAAAACTTCTGAAATAGATATAGATAAATAGTCGTCATCATCATTAATGGCGTAACAACTCTGGTTGAATCTTGGGCTCCCTAATGATAAATAGTATCAGTAGGTAAAATAGAATAGCAAATCAATTAAGCAAAAAAGAGAAACTCTGACATTCACTTAGTGAATATTATATGCCGATATGAACAAAAGGTTTTAAATAAGACATCTCCAGCGCACGACTGATGATTGGTTAATATAAAAACATATTTCAAAGTGTTCAATATATTCAACCTATAAAGAGTTTATTTCGTAACAATAAGTAGCACAGACTTGTAATTATATTCATTTCTTCTTCTTACTCTTAATTTCTTCATAGAGCAAATATAGCCCAAATTTTAACCTTTAAAAGTGAATACTTTCAATAGATTACTTTGGATTATCTGAAGTAGTCTCTCTTAAGCTAAGATAATGTGATCAGAACTCATAAACTCTACTTAATATCAAAAAAGAAATGATATAAAAATATTTATTTACTTCTGTTCTATTAATATATATAAAAGATATATCTTTAGCAGATTTAATAAATAGTCAAAATCTGAGTGAAGTTGAAATTAAAAATTTCTAATTCCCGATAATGAAATTTCATTACCAAAAGTATATTACGTCTCAGAATGAAAATCTATATATACTTATATGTTATATTAATAAATTTTTTTATAACATACTTGAAATATTTAAGAGCATCAATTTCGTTATCTGCTAAAAAATGACAACAATGAAAGTGGAAAGAAGATACAGCAACCCGCATATATATAAGAGTATGTAGCCGTATATCAAAAAGACTAACGTCCTTCAAGTACCAATTCTGCATATTGTCCGTATAAAGTACATGTGTACTTTGCGAAGCAACAGTAAGCATCCTCTTGTAGATGCATTAAAAAGAGACAGCAACAAAATAAATATTTAACAAACTCTAGAGGCACAGCAAAAAAAATGAGATTTGCTCAGGTTCTTCCTTATATTTTATTCCTCTCTCGAAATATTATTGAATGGCGCCAAAATGCGTATTTGTTGTAGAATGCATGCGCCTAAATATTGATTAACATAACTTTATATTTGGGTAGGGTAGGTTAGGGTTTGAGTCCCCATAAATAGTTAAAATTTTGTTTTAACTTTACTCACAAAGGTTTCAGTAAGCATAGTAAAGCTTCCCGTATTTTTTTTTCTTTTAATAGAAGTTCATTTTGAAGTTGCAGTGGGTGTCATAAATGCATTCAGCATGTGTGTGTCTTTCGGTGTATCTCTGACCGATGTCAGGCAACGTAGAAATTATGTGACAGCATTCTTCTGTGGGTTGGGAATTTATAGCTTTCTGTGATAAATTCAACAAAATTCTCAAACATAAGAGTAAATATGTGTATATGTATGTACGTGTATGTATGTACGTATTTGTGTAGTGTCTGACAGTGATGTGGTAAATAATGTTGATGCATACCTCAGGAGCAGTGGCATATAAACTTGTCACTCTGACAAACATGGAATAAAACACTTTTCAAAAGAAATTATAATTTATACCACAAGTTAAAGGAGAATGACAGATATTTAGCATTTAGGAAAATCATTGGGAAAAGTTAACAATATTTTAACATTATAACATTTATTTTTTTTTTACTACTATAGTAGATATCAGAAATTAATTAACCCTTTTTATGCACATTAAAGTAACTCATTATGTTAGGTGTATCACACTTTTTGACGCACAACATATCCACATATTTTTAGTACCTAAATTTATGCAATAAAATTTTTAATTAAAAATATTTAAATTGTTTAATTTTGTACTTGAATTTACTTTACCTTTTTTCTCTTTTTGGTCTTATTAGTTGACACTTTGATCTTTGCTTATTTTAATGCATATGTCTTGCCAGTATTAATGAGTAAAGTTTACGTAGTTAAGACTATAAAACTTGTAGTTATATATTATATAGAGCATTTTTTATAAAATTTCTGAAAATTGATTTATAAATGATATTAAAAATGGTTTTATATAAAAACACGAAGCGTGTTAAAGTAAACAGAGTTTTGCATATCTAATAACTATCAAAACCTATTTATTAATAAAATGGATTGTTTTATTTTAAAATAAGCCAGTAGAGTGAGCTGTCAGGTCGTATGAGTGTTTCAGTTGGTCGGAGCTAATGTCATCCTTAATGTCAGCTTAAACCTTTAAAATGACTTTTACGCCTATAAAACCCTTTTCTTTCTTCGGCATATATATTAATCCGTGAAGGTTAAAGTTGCACTATTCCAAATCAGGTGAATACGGGCTAACCTTATCGACGAATGAATTTGAGAATAGCTAGCTTTACTACAAATATTTATTTTTAAAAATTATGTTTTCTTTGGAACACATTTTTATGTCTTTATATTAATTATGATATTAACTGCAACAGATTTTTTTAGTTGCCACAATCTTTCGGAAAAATAAATAAGTGAATACTAGAATGTGTAATAGCAACATTCAAACCTTCAGATTCTGATTCTGACATTCAAACAGATCAGATTCTGATTGTTTCTAAATTAAAAAGATCTATTTACGTCTAATTTATATGAGATGTAACGTAAGAAGAAGTCGGCATGCAGCGTATTCAAAATGCAATTCCTGGAAAATATTGCTTAGAAATATATATAAAAACTTAACATAAATATAAAATATTAAAGTCAAATGTTTATATGTCCCAAATTATTAAATATTTGTAATATATTTAATATAATAATAAATAATGCTAAAGTTAAAGTATATTTTATATTTCATTGAAAATGATTTCCTATTCCCTCTTCTAAACGTAAAAGATTAAAATACACAATTTATGAAAAGTATTTTTTTAATTTCATCTAACTTTAGAAAAAATATTTAATTTACAATAGATTTGTTATTTTTCAAATTTATACTCTTTTCAGTATAGAAAAGCTCGAATACGTCACAATTCAATGCTCTTAAATGCAAATTCTCCTATATGACGAGTGCAAGCAACAGCGGCAATGGACTTTAATTATGCCAAGGATATTACACTCCGTTGGCTACACTTGTCCTTCAAAATTTTTAAGCTTTATTGGCATAAACGAGTATATATTTTCACTTTAATGTCTGCATCCGTATTTTAATTATCAATATGTTTTTATTGTTATTTTTCAACAGATTTAGTGACTGATTTCATACAATAAATAAATCATATAATGCAAGTAAGGACATGAAGGAAGGTCAGAATATAGCCAAACACTGTAACACACTTTTCGATATATATATGTATATATTATTTTTTTTAATATTCTGAGCTGTGTTGTATGATTATTAATAAAACATTACATCATGATTACCGAATTGTAAATATAAGAGTAATTCATCCTTAATACATCATCCAAAGTACATCCATCAAAAAATCTTATATATTTGGATTAGTATAAAGTCACAGTATTAAACCTATTGTGAAGTATGGACATTTACATCACAGCAAATAAGCAGTTTTTGGAATATGAAAGAAGATCATTTCGGAAAACATATGGCACAGTGCTAATGATGATTTTTAGCAAATCTGATACACTATATACTCGATCATGCAATCAGCATGGAATGCATAGATTATGGATTATGGAAGCAGTGATTCGCCAAAAACTTTAATACTGAGAAAGAAGCCAAAGTAATATACACGCACTTAATAAAAAAAAACAATAAAACACCAAAAATATTTACAGTAACTTACAGTACTTTACAATGTCACGCTGAAGAAAATATGCATGAGTTGTAGAACAATAGAATGTTAAGAAAGAAGACGATTAAGCCTGACGAAAGATAAGTAACAGTTCCATTCTTTAAGCACCAAAATGGTTCTATAATTAACTAAAAGCTTAATAGTTTAGTTTCACGTATTAAGTAGTGATATCACAATAAACCATGGGATTTAAGCAAGTTGGTTAATTGGGCTGAATCCCACTGTCACCTAACTTAAACCATCTCAATTCAAAATTTTTCTTTAGTCATACGTTAAACGTTTTTAATATTAAAAGTCATTCGAAGCTGTAATAAACAACAACAGTGTTAGTCTAGAGATCAGTCGAAAAGCTATCATTGTCAAAAGGTGCTACAACGCACTCAGTGGACAATTGAAATGTTAAGCTTTCTCTCGACTGAAATTTACGCTCTATAGTTCGCTCTTTCTACCTATATTTCTATATTAGCACAGTGATGAAGCAGTATTGGAAGTTTTTGAGATCGAAATATACAAATGAACCACGAGCTATAGGTACAAACATTATCTCGATATTATTATGATGAAACGGCTTCGCTGGCCTGATCGTGTTGTGGCAATGGAGGACAATGCTTCAACAAGAATGTTATTTGAAGAGGTTGTTGGAGGAAGAAGGCATAAAAGAAGATCGTGCCTCTGGTGGAGTGATTATGTTGAGGAAGCACTAACCACACTAGATGTACGAGACCTGAAAGGATGCGCACGTACCAGGGACGCCTGAAGAAGAGTGCGGCCCGATAAATGGTTGTTATAACCATTTAAGTAACTAAGTTAAGGTTATGTGAGATTATATGACTATTAATACATATACTAACAATAGCCAGATGATGGGTAAAAATTATGTGTTTAAATTTTTTAAAAAAATTTTATATAAAGATTTAATTTTAAAAAACTATATTTATTAATTAAATAGCAAAAACCGAAATGTGGACTTTTTTCCGTGCCCTAAAATAATATATTAGCTACTTTTATAATGTTTTTTTCTGTCATCAAAACCAAAAAAAAAGTGAAAAGGAGTATTCAAAATTGTATATACATAGTATGTATGCTGTCATGTATCAAAACCATAACATAGAATGTTATATATTAATAGTTTCTATCAATGATAATATATTTAATTGTTTTTGTGTATTGATTTCATTCAAAGATAATATAAAGATACGTTTGTTTTAGCAAATATGAGGTGTCTTAAGATGGGACTAGACAGATATTACCAAAAATGTGATATGTACAGAATTATTTTTTTTGTTTTTTATAAATAATAATCTATTCAAATGTATTACTTATAAAATTTATTAATATGTAATAAGAGATAAACAATAAAATTAATTTTATGTAATAATTAAGTTGAAATTGTTTTCAAAGTATAAAGTGTAGACATAAATTAAAAAAAAAAAATTAGAAATATTGCATATTTACGAGTTTAATTCTATTGAGTTACTAAAATATTATATTTTTGTAGCAGATAGACAATTAACATATTTAAAGTGAATGCAACTGATCCGAAGTTTTCTAGAAGTCTAAACGAGACAAGTTTCGTTTTGATAATTTTTTCTATTGAAGTGCAACAAACGCCCTTGCACTGATTTTTAACTGCATTAAATGAATTTTTTTTTACAAATAATGTGTGCTTGAAATTGTTAACAATAAAAATAGCAATAAATTTTATATATAATTTACATGTCTGTTTTTTTTTTTCCAAAAATTAAAACACAAAAAATGAATAATTAAGGGGCACTTAACGTAAGTTCAGTTGCAGCTCTATTTTAGTACTTAATATACACTATCTAACCCAGCAGTTAAGTTAGGTTAAGAATCTTTTTACAACCGGTTAAATCACTAGTTAGTCTACCCCTTGTTGTGTCCCTTCACAATTTTTTCAACCTGGTCAATTAAGTGATTATTATAGCTGTTTTTTTATATCAAAATTACTGATGATTACTGGTGATAACCATTTTTGTTATAACTGTGATCCTTATAAAACACTCATGTCTATTGGTGATGGGTTAAACACCATTTGCAACCTTCAAAAAAGCTTTAGATGCTATTTGCTCGACGTATACACAGGCAAGACTTTGGCAAGATTTATATTTTTAAATGCAAATATATTTATTTTAGAATTTTGTGTGCGAACTAAAATTACTATGGTTTAACTAAAAGTTAACTTATCCAAACAAACTGAACTGAACAAGAGGATAAGGAGAGAGAGTTTGCTAATATCTACAAAAAACACGAGGAAATAGTACATTACATACGAATATATAAATAATTATAAAAAAATTGCCATATTGTCGTATAGTCACGGTTACAAAAACAACATCTTTTTGCTTGCCGTGTTTTTCCCCAATTTAATTTAACCTCTAAGATTGATTTGCTGCGCCATGTACATATATATAGTTTCAATATACATGAATAAACATTAAAAAAAAATTTATGTGAATGTTAAAATTTCCCCATTGGTTTGTTGGATTCACTTTATGCAATTTCTTTATAATAAATTTGAAAGTTTTAAATTGCATTTTGGCCGCATGTCAAAAGCTCCAAAATTAGAAAACTAAACATTTTTCTTTTATTAAGCTTAATAAGAAACAGAAAATAAAAAACAAACATATGCAAAGTTTGCAGAGTTGAAAAAAAAAACATTTCAAAATCGCACATTTAAGAGTGGAAAATCTGAATAAATTCGCATCTATATGAGCCTAATTTGCAGTCACATTTCAATTTCAGAAAAGTTGTTTACGCTTTGCACTGGTGCATTGGGTCAATGTACCGCAATTGCCTTAGAAAAATGCCAAGGCGGTTGATATGTGGTTGCCGACACTTCTCAATACTTTTGTATTGTAGTTTGTTATATTTATAATCAATTATACTACATAAACACGCATATATATGTATAAATATAAATATGTATTTTTCTGTGTAGTATTTTACACTTTTTCAAGTTTTTTAACAAACTTTTCACTTTACAAAATTTTATGGTTGATTTCATTGCCAATCCTCAATTAAAAAAAAAATTATATCTAGTTTTTACACTAAATTAATTAAGCTTTTTTGAAATTTATAAGAAATTATTTAATTCAAAATATTTGATGATTGACCTTATTGCAAGGACCGGACCAGTTAGATTAGATATACGGCTCAACTGAATATCCTTTGAGTTCGTTTGACTTTTGTTATTAGATATTAGATTCCTAGTATTTTAAATTTTAAATAGTGACAAGTTTTAGAAAATCTGCATAACTGATTCACGAGTTACTTTAAGTAATTTTTTTATTCAGAATCTGGTATATCAGTTTCCTATGACTCTTCGAGATAAAGAAACAATAGTTCTTCAAATATTTTGGCACAGTTCCTTGCTAAAACTAAACATCTGAGCAATATATGAGAGCTTAACTATTCTTCATTT
>NC_051847.1:18242949-18257601 GCF_002237135.1 Teleopsis dalmanni | reverse complement strand
TCCAGGACTAAGATCGCTTTTTCACTGACTTGGAAGAGATAACACAAGCAAACTTATCGAATCTCCTCAACTTCATCTAGAAAACCAAATGTTTTAATAAGAATAACAAAGGTTAGCATCTCGCCTCTCCCAGCAAAATTTTTTGAGGGCATCACAATGACCCTCAATATGCCTCCGAGTGGAAATGCCGACAACTGTCAGCACGCGCCTTCCG
Source organism: Teleopsis dalmanni (assembly GCF_002237135.1). NCBI lineage: Eukaryota > Metazoa > Arthropoda > Insecta > Diptera > Diopsidae > Teleopsis > Teleopsis dalmanni. The sequence goes on along the minus strand of NC_051847.1, from coordinate 18,257,387 downwards.
AACCTAACCTAACCTATCATGAAATCTTCACTTCAAAAGATTTTGATCATAGATATAAATATTAAAGTTCAAATAAGTCTTTATATAACAAACATATTATTAACAAAAATTTAACTTGAAACAATCAAGTACATTATGACGATGATCTGTGATTCTTCAAAACATAACCTTTAAAAACGAAGCTGCTAACTGGTTGTTTAGGTTGTATGCTCTGACAAATCTAGACTACTGTCTATGAAAATACTTAAAATATTGGTTTATATTGAATGCGCCAGCAAAGATTTCAGTTTGGATATATTCGTGAACTACCGTCTCAAATTATTCAAAAACTATTAGAAAGTAGTACAGGAGACCGTGAAATTAGCTACCGAAAACTGCAAAATTGAATCATTTTATTTATTTGGAGATGTAAACCTATACTTCCCTTTCACTTCCTTTACTTAACTATATTCTTACCAATGCATACTTATATGTAACATCTTTCACATTATTTGCCATATAAATCTCCATGGGTTATCACAACAACATTTTAAAATGTTATAAACAATTTAACAAATCTAATATGTCATTTTTTTAGCAATTAAGTTAAGAGTTTAAAATAAAAATCAATAAATTACATAATAAAAAGTATAAGATATACTCCAAATTTTTATATTTGTACAGCATTTTTATCAAGACAAATATTTACTGACAAATAAGACCTAACCAGTAATTGATATAAAAAGGATTGAAGTTTTCTTACAAAAAAAACAAAAACTGTTAGTATGTACTCAATTTAATAATTTAAATTATTTCAATTATATATTTATCCTATATAATAAAATCCTTACCATAATCTAGAACAATTCACAAAAGACCGAAAACAAGAAAACAATTGACGTCAATGAGATACTGGCTTCCATTGTGTCTGCAGTACGTGATCAATTCGCTTTTTAGGATATTAAAGTGGTCACGAAAGGGTTTTAATTCTCATTCATTTCCATTCGATTTAAATGCAAGCACAAAACACTTAAGCTACATTCCATTTTTTTTTAAACAAAAACATGTACTTTGTATTTTCTTGATACTTTTGTACACAATCATTTCGTACAGATAATAGATGTATGCGAGTATTTACTAATTACAAAGTAAATAATTTGTCAAAAGCCAATAAATGAACATGCCACCAAATCTAGGTATAGACCAGACCTAGAAAGCTAAAAAATTAAGCCGCTACAATAAATGAAACACATTGCTTTTAATCTATAAATAAATATTTGCACATGAATTTTGCAAATAAAATTAATTTGGGCGAAAGTAATAGATTACAATAATATCAATACCGGCATTAAAAATAGTTTAAATATATACGACAAAAGACGTCAGACACGCTTTCATGTCAATGTCTGAACTAAACAAAAGCCAAGATACGAAATACTTTAACTTATTAATTATAATTTATTTACTTAAGAACTTACAACAACATTTCACAGCACTTAATTATTAACTGATTAATAATAATTATACATTCTTTCAGATAATTTTTTAATACTTTTTAAATTGTCAAACACGTGATATTGTATTGTAGAAAGTTAAAAATATTTATACAAAAATTAAATAAAATATTTATCGAACGATTTGAATTCTCTTTCATTTTTAAACTTATCTAAGCTTTTAACAAATCGACAATGAAGTCATGTACACTGAATCAAGTATTAGAAAACCACAAAATAATTGAAATATATTCTGTCTGATGAAATACTGACCGACTACTGAACATGATCATGATCGGAAACCCCTGCTCATTAAGTATTTGTCAATTAATTGAGATGCATTAGAATGTGGCCAGGCCACTGTGCTGACTTTTTCGTACCCTAAACTTGGAAATATTTCTTAATCATTCATATACTTATTATAGTTTTTATCACATTTTTATATTATATATACAAACTGAGTTAAATTTTATTTTAATTTAGTTTTATAATATTTTATTACTTTTCACTTTCATTTTTTTCGTAAGTTTTTAATATATGAAAAATATATATACAATTTATACAATTTCTATATATACAATTACTATAGAAGTTTGATTAATTTATATTTTTATTTGATTTTCTTATTATGTCTTTTTTAGTGCAGTTCACTGACACTTTTACTACTGTTTATTCTTAATATTTTTTGCAAATAGCTTTAGTTGTTGCTTATTTTTTAATTTTTTTTATTATTTTTTTCTTATTTTTTTTTATTTTTTTTTATTTTTTTTATGAAATAAGCTGGTTCGTTGATTTCTTCATAATTTCATTATTTGTAAGTTATATAATTCTAAACAATTCTTATCAATAATTTATTGATATTTTGTTTTTATATTATACATAATATTAAAATGTTATTTAATTTATTTTATTGTAACTAATTTCACTTTTATTCATATTCAATATATTATTATTGCTGATTTTTATAAATTAGTGCTTTTTTAATAGAATAAGAAATTTTTTATTAATGTAAGATATTGCTTTACCTTACAAGATAAGCATATAAAAAGCTATCATTGTTTTGGTTTCAGTTCACCAAAATAAATTTTACAAAGAAAATAATTATTTCCAAAGCAAATTTACAAAACAAATTTATTATTAAAAAATTAACTAAATAAATAATGAAAAATATGAATAAATCATTTATTATGAACAAGCAAAATTGAAATATTTAAATCACGTGTTTACCTCACAATTAGATAAACTTCATGTCGATTAAATTTAAGATATACGATTACTGTCACATTTAAAATTAATTATAAAACTGATTGTTAAATACTTAAGATAGAATCTAAGGTTTTATTAATACATTAATTAATATGTATTTTTATTAATACATACATTATTAATACATTAATATAGATACTACACATAATATTAGTACTACACATAATACTAATATAACATATTAGTTACTAATGTACTCGCAAATGTCCTCTTTATTACCAAAATAATTATTTTAATAATTTAAATATTAAATACAATAGTAATATTTCAAATATTATTCGAGCTTTTTTAATCCTCGACCATATTATTGTTCGAATAGGTTCGTAATTGAGAGTTCAAACCAAGCACAGCGGACCAGTTCAAACCAAGCACAGCGGACCATTTAAATATGTTCGAACATTAAAGGGCAACATTAAACGACATCTACACTGACTAGATTTTGGCAGAAGTCATCAAAGTCTTCTCAGTGTAGACGCTGCGTTAAGTACGTAATAGGTATAAGCCCCCCACAGAAGGGTAAAGTGATCTACAACACTTAACTTGTTAAAATGTATTAAAAATTTGTATACTTTAAATAAATTATTTGTTAAATTTACTTTATCTATAAAAGTATTAGATATTTTAATTTGCAAAACCTCTCAATAGCAATAATATAAAGGCAGAATCGAAAACAACGTCTGAGTATTTCTAAAACGCAGTTTAAAATATGTAACGACTGTGTAAATAGCTGATAAATATATTTACTACAATATATATGAATATATAAAAATTACAAATACAGTTTAATTATCTCTCAGAAAATAACAGACCTCTTCATACTATCTCGCTGAGTCACAGTTTGCGAAAGACAAATTCATTGTGAAGCATTGTAAATATCCAAGACGAAAAACTAAAGAAGACATATATGTAGAATCTGAACAGTACTGCGTTATTTTCAAAAAGAACGAGTATTAAAACGAAAGTTAAATACTTTTAAATTAGTATTCTTACTGATATTAGTACTTTTCAAACGAATCATATATCTACTTACGGAACATATGTAACCGATAAAATCTTCATAGAGCATTCATAAAAAAATGTGACTGATGAATAATTTCATGTGACAAGAGAAAAAATTAAAAACAATTAAAATAGAAGCAATTTAAAAATATATAAAAAGAATCGTATTGAATCACAATACGAAAAGAATCGCATCAAAACATTTGTTTGAAATTGAAAATCTTCGAAGTAATGAAAATATTGCAAAAATTTGCAGATAAAAAAAATTAAGAAGTATCTTTGAACTTTCGACTTTGTCACAGAATGAAAAATGGAATTCGCTGCTATATTCGTAAGTGCATTGTTTACCTATGATAATTGCTATAAGTGACAAATTTGAATTACTCGTAACATGAAATGAATATTATGAGGGGGAGTACCCCTCATTCATATTGAACTCTTTAAAATAATTTGTTTCAAATGTTACTTTTGCAGATGTTTTGTATTTGTACTATCAAGTTAATAGTTTCAACTTGATAAAATTTTAAGCAAGATAATTTTAAATTGAATTGAAATTAGTAATATATATTTTCAAACGAATTAAAAAATTAGTGTTACTAAAAATGATTTAATCCTTGGTAAGATTTAGCTGTATAATATTTTTTTTGTTTATATAGGTTACATATAATTATTTAAATTTTTTTACTGTAACTAATATTTCATAAACATAATTTAACTATACAAATTACCGTGAGCCGTATAATATATTCACACTGTTTCATTTAGGCATTTGCTCATTTATATTAATGAGTGAACGTGCACATTATAATGAGCTTATTTATGCAGCTGATAGAACTTTTATAAACTTCACTTATATATATAACTGGTATGTTAAATTATTTATATATTTTATATATCAATTACAGATACAATAATAAAAAAAAAGATTTTATTAAATATTTACTTCTACAATGGCTTTGTTTACAACTCAGCTGTTGTTTGTTTACATTTTACATATGTTAAAAAAACATATGACATATATTTTAAATTTTCATAATTTCCCTTGTGGGAAATTAATTTTCAAGGGTTGCATTCGAGCTCATTAATAATGAGTTCATTTATATGACTGCAGTTTGTATGGCAAATCATCTTCAGTGTGAATGTGCTATTAGTTCGCCTGCTTACTCGTACTTTCACTTGCAGAAAATCTAGTTTTTAATCTGCCATTTAAGCAATCGTTGCCCGTATTTTTCTTATGTTATAGGACTGTTCATAATTTTCGGTTGGATTCCTGAAAAGTGACTACATGTCAGATCTAACTTAATATTAAGGATTTAACGTATCGAATAATGTTTTTCCTGTCTTCTAAGTCTTGTAAAAAATTAATAATCATCATATTAGACCTTAAAAATACATAAATTAATATATCTTTATTAATCACATGCAGTTCTAATAATAAATGATTTTGAATAATTGTATGGAAAATTACAAATCTAAAACTTTGACTTTAGTTTGAATGACTTCACCGGACTAACACCCGTAAACAAAATATTTGCATATTTGCACATATTTTTTGTGCAAAAAATAATATCAACAACGGCTATCGATAGAAAAACTAATAAAATGTAATAATTTATTTTTAACCTAGATATACAGACTTCTTAAAATAAAAATCCCGCCCACAAATATGTACTCGTTATAAAAACTCACAAAGCAAACAAATAGTATTAAAAACTATCTATTTTTGAAATATTTTCAATTGTTTTTTAATCAATGAATATTCTTCAAAGCTAAAGAATTTTGAGTTATTTTTTGTACTGAAATATAAACATTTTTGCGACTGTGACTAATTCATACATGAATTCATATAATAAAAATAATTTTCGTTCAATTAGTTAGATTATAGCAATAAAATAAATTTAACATAGAAAGATATATATGTATGTTTAAATGGTAAAATATGACTTAGAAGTAGAGAACAAATTTACTGATTATAGATAAATTAAGCGTACTTTATGTAAAGAACAATAAGGTAATATATATATAAAATTAAAATTAATATTTTTTTATGCAGTAGCCAAGAAGTTATCAGATTTCATTTATTGAAAAGGACTTTCGTTCAACCGAGTTACTATGAAAATTTAAATTGCAATCTAATAACTAATGGTAGAAAAAAAATATTATAAGATATTAGTTATATCACTTGTATAAATATGAAATACAAAAACATCTAAATGGTTTCAAAACAGAAGTACTAGAAGTGTGCTTACTTCACTAAGTGGTTTGGCCATCCGTATGGGTGTAAGATTCCACTCGGAATACTAGCAATGGTTTTTGCTCTAAATATTTACATAACAATATTTATTATTATTAAAATTATGCGCAATTAATGTAGTAAATAAAAACTCATAAAAATACCATATATATATCTAATAGTAACAAAACAAACACAATAAACATAACAAACTTACCAACTGAAAATATTAACCATAATTAGTGTCTGAATCCCTTACTAATAGTAGTATAATAACAATTATTTTGCAATAAAATATTTATTAAATAATATTATTTGAAAACTAAAATGTTGATGGCATGAAAAAATAATAAAAAATTTCACGTATTTATGATGTAATATGTAAATAAGAATATCTGAATAATTAAAATTAATTAAATAAATGTTTGCGATTACTACACCCACATAAATTAAGTCAAAAAATTATAATTTATTTTGTATTTATTTACTTTCCCCGTATACTTAAATAAATTTATTTCGATTTATATTATAGTAAAAAAATCTATATTGTATATTTAAAAAAGAAAACCAATAAAATCATATTATTATTATAAAAATTACAAAATGTTGGTCAAGAATTTTCTTTCACTAACTTTTTTACTATAAGTATATCAAATCAATATCAATGATACTTCAGTATTATAAAAGGATATAAACCAAGTTTATAAAAAGCTATACTTGTATGGTAAAAAATAATATTTAAGAAACAAAGGAACTACAAAGCACCTACTAATTACGGCGCTTTAATAAAGCAATGAAGTGCTACTCAACTGGCTATTTGCCAATGCAAATTATCTACGAATATAGCAGCACATGATTTAATGAATTTCATAAAAACTGCACAGAAAAATAATGGTAAAATTATTTTCAGAACAATAAATCACACAATGAGTAATCAATTTTTTTAATTTTTACATTTTCACTTAATATTATTTTAATCCTTAGTAAGCTATCTTTTAAAAAATGTAAGTCATTAAAACCCTACATTAATAATATTAAATTTTTTATCATTATATTCATTAACATGAATAAGTTTTTTATTAATAATATATGTATGTATTTTAAAGATAATGTAATGATAACAGCAGTATAAGTTACTGTAATTTAGAAAATTAGTAACTTATTTATAAAATCTTTTAAATATATATATATGTACGTACGCAGCAAAGCACCTACAAATAAAGACTATTAATAATTTGTAATTTTAAAAAAGCGATATCAGTTCCAGACAATATTGAAGATAAAAGTAATACAGTTTAAAATTCCATTTATAGAGACTTTGCTCAAGATTAGAGAAGATAAAAAAATAATTTTATATTATTAATAAAGTAGTTTTTTAAATAAAACAGAAAAATTAATCAATAAGCATATCAAAAAAGTGCTTGAAAATTTATGAAAATATTTAAACATATATAATATATAATAACAATTTATTATAAATTTCTAATTTTGGAATAGGCTTTAGTGAACAAGAACTTTTTCAAATTTATAAATAAATGATAAAGTTATATAAATACGGAAAGAATTATTTACATGAAATTCCTTTATATTTCAATATAAATTGATATAACAAAAGCAATATTGATTGATGACATACCATATATGCTAACATCGGTTTTTAAACATACTAAATTATAGATGATATCAGCAATTTTTATAATACTTAATTTTATTGAATGAACACATATACATATAGGTTTACTCATGGACTCACGATTTAAGTAATTTATTCACTCATATCTTATGATTTGAAATCTCCCTACTACTATACACAATAGTTTAAAAATTAATTAACAAGGATTTATTATCCATATATCGCATACTGAGTGTATAAATGTCCAACTTCTAAAATTTCAAAGCAAGTGCTATATCTAATGATAACAACCGCACAACAAAACGAAATATTTGGCATTAAATAAATACTAATTGACATTATTTTTCTCTCATTTTAATAATATTTTTATATTAAAATATAATATTAAAATTGGAAAGTCTAAAATCTAAAAGTTTCGTTGTAATATCTATCAAACAAAGTAGTAGCAATTTTAACTTGAATTGTTCGGTTTACCAACCAAGGACTCATAAGCTTACTAGGAGCATAGATAGCATAGCAGAATAAATGTTCTATAGATATTCGAATATTACAGGCTCCACAGACGATATGCAAATCTGAGATCAATTATTCCTTAGTCTGTTGGAGTTATAAATAATAATCTAGTCAAGGCGTAGAGCGGGGTTATGAAGAAATCTCGTAGTTAATAGAGAGTAAAAGTGCTCAAGTGCACTGAGTCAACTAGCCTCAACATAATAATATATAAGAAATAAAAGTATGTATTGTCTTTTTGTTTCTTTATTAAGATATCTAACGTAAGCCCAAGGCAGCATCTAATAAATCAATTACTGTCTTTTATATGAATTATATATAGTAAAATAAGTTGGTGAATAACGAATATAATGTCGGGGTCTTACACAGTTATGAAATTAAAAAATAATAAGTTCAATGATTGTGTTTATAATTACATCAATTACTTTTTGTGCGTCAATATAATATATATATAAATATGTATATTCCTTTGAAACGTAAAAAATAATATCAATCAATGACAACTAATTACCTCATAATTAAGCCTTCACACTGTTGACAAAAACGCAGAGCTATTGTTCAAATTTGGGTAATCAATCGTGCTGAATTAGGAAGACCAATTATCACGATTGGGGGAATTTTTTAAAATTCGCCTGTCATGAAATTATATTAAATAAAAAAAAAGGAAAGTTCATATATAGGATAAGCAAGAACGGTAAAGTCACATCTTAACATATTTTATTTATTCTATATTTTATATGTTTTAATTAAATTCATTGAACTAAACTTTGGTTGAACTTTTGATTTTAAAAGAATTATACATCCAAATTATAAATAATATAAATTTCACATTTATTTTTCCCGTCTCAATATTCAAACTCAATATAGAGTTTGAACTGATTTCCTGAATTTAAACTTAACTTTATTATTAAAAGCTTTGACGTAAAATCGCACAGCAGCCGGTACTACGACCAGAAAAATCCTATTGTATCAATTTCACTATTGATTACACAAAGCCCTTTAAAGGTTTGTGAACAAAGTCCAGAACTAAATCTAGAGAAGAGCTCTTATTCTGTTCTGGCGACAGAAATTCAATATGAAACAAGCTTCATATCTGCGTTATTAAAGTTGGACAGTCACAAAAAATATGCATAGCAGTTTCCGTATCTTCCAGGCATAATCTGCATTCCGAATTAGTAGATGATCGTAGTTTATTTGTTTTGTACTGGCCCAGTTTAACACACAAAAGGGTTGAGGGCCTATGAAAGCACTCTAAAATTTAATTTAAATTTTTTATTATTAACCTACAATAAATGAAAGTATTATTATAAGACATAAGTCCTATAGTTATTGAAAGTTATAATACTTTACTACACACAAATAATCTAATTTCGTAAATTGTTTTCGGAAACGGAAATTAAAAATTGTTACTCCTTAAGTAAAGATCGTATTTATACTAAGATTTTGTTTTATTAATCTTAGGGAATAACAAAAAGCATGGAATAGTAAAAGTATGGTTGTCGTTTGATTATATTATAAATAAAAATGAACAAGTCTTAAGTGTTATAATATTTTTGTGGACAAATATTATTACTGAATAAATACTCGTAAAATACCATCAGACATGATTCTTCACTTAAACCTTTTGCATTTAATAAGAAATAAACCCTTCTATATAAATATATATATGTATCATTAAGTTTATTGTATTAATATTGCATTTTACACTCAAACATTAATTATAAAAAATATTTCAAGTGTTATCAAGCAAAGTCAAATGTCTGATGCACTTATATTTCTAATAACCTTTGAATGCATTTTAAAGACTTAATACTAAATAAATACGCAAACATCTTACTCTTATCGTTTTAGAAATAAATATTTAATACAAATATTAGACATTTTTGTATGGACATATCTTTGAGACACGCGCTGCTTAGTTAATAGACTTTAGTATTGGAATTTAGATTAGCAAAATTTTTTTAATTGCACTGCTTTGTTAAATCTTCACATTCGAAGCTAAAACAAAAAATATAATAAAATAATTTTAATTGTTTACTTCTGAAAACTGTGCAATTTGAGATAATTGTAAAACAAAAATCATAATTTCAAGACAACTTAATTCGGGTGTAAATTTTGAAAAACACCAACGCGGTACAATTTGTCTGTGTGTTGGGAACTGTAGATAATAGATAAAGTTAAATATAAAGGTTGCTATTGCTATTTTTTATTAAAAATTTTTGATAAAATTTTATATAATTTTGCAATGGATACTAATTTGGTCCTGCTTGAACCAGTTACAACTGGCCAAAAGTGATTTGGACCTACATAAACAGAACTTAGGTGCAAACTTAATAGCACCGAATAGGCAGTGGAATAAAATTAAAAGAAGCTCAGAATGTTATCTTGACAAGATAATATAATTAAAATATTTTTAATTTTTTTATTTAACTTATTATACTTTTTGTTTGCATTTAAATAAACCTTAAGCTTGCGGTTTTGTAGCTGTCATAGTAGACACATTGACGACGAATTTCATTGAGTTAATTGACAAATAAATCAAAATCTAACATAATTTATTATTAATTCTTTGTTAATTAATAGTAATGTGATTGGAATTTATTCTAAACCTTTTGTACGTACACATGACTAAAAGAATTCATTTGGCGTTTAAATTTGACATTCAAGAACTATGACGTATACACATAATCACATCATTCTTAAGTAATACCTATAATAAAAATTGAACAAAGACTCTGTGAGGGCTAGAGGTCTAAGTATATTTAGGAATATGTAAGATAAGAACATTCATAATCTTTACAAATAACTCTCAATTCAAAAATAAATAAAAACAGATATTTATAAACCATTTAGATTTTCGTCACGTTTTTACAACTTAATCTGACAAATCAGTTAAAGATTTTTTACTGATAAAGCAAGTACAAACGGACTCATTGCATTCGTTCACAAAGTTAAAGTCCATAAAATTAAAACGTGAGTATTTATTAGCACGTTATTTTAATAAAAAAAAACCGAAAAAAAACATAAATTAAGATTTATACATTTAATAATAAAAATAAGTTAAAGTATTAAGATTAATACATTTTTTACGTCAAGAATAACGTCAACTAAATCTGAACTCTTAACGTAAACAAATTAGTAAAGAAAACTAAGTAAAGTATTTATATGTTGAATATAAAAAACATATATAAATAAATTCTTTAAATTAAGCTCACACTACACCAGAGCACTATAAACATAGTCGTATGCAATTGACTTAAACCGAACAGAAGAGATTGCTAATATTAAATAGGAAGGGAAGCGCCTGTAGCAAGATTCTCAGCGTCAAAAGCCATTTCTAATATTAAACGAATAGAAGCTGATGCAGCAGTATTCTCCTCACCCAGATTACAACTGGACAGTCATAAAGATTATGACTAGAAGTCTTATCAATTATCAGGTGGCGACGACAGACTGGTCTTATTAATAACATCTCAGTTCTGTCCTTAATCATATATATATTGTTATCAAAAACTCTCTTCAGAATTTTAAATATGATTAATTCCTAACTGCCACGATCACACATTGTATATATTATTATAGGGTAAATAATAATACATACAACTCAAATACATTAAATTGAACACCTTTGAAATAAATGAAATATAATCACATAATTTTAATCGTAAACATCACAATATGAAAATAACGCATAAATATTTAATTTAAAATATATATAATATAATTCTTTTTATATTAGATCGATTCATAAAGAGCAAAATTACTATAATTTATCAAATATCACATCTTCCAAAGAAGTTTTAGCTTGTTGTGGTGACTTAAGCCACAACAGTTCTTTAGAGATGTTATGATATATCACAAATTAAAGACAAGGCATCTTCAGAAAACACTTAGCTGAGAAGACAATAAAGTTTTTATTAGTGTTCATTTCACTTGCTCCTGATTTTATACGCACTAATTCAAACAACTTAATTTAGTTTTATAAAAGACTTGTATATATACATTATGAATAAATAACAACAATTTGTACCTTTCATTATTGATATCAAGCCATCTTTTTGATTTAAGCATTCAAATCTATCTATTATTGGTAACAATAAGCCCGGCACACACTTGTGAAGAAGACGCTGGTTCACGCTCAACGGTTGTAATAGACATAACATATGTTAAGATCATATTGAGTGTTTACTACCCACTGATAGTACCTAGCGCGTTCTTATTTCTGACAAGTATGCATTTATTCAAACCTATTTATATGTGTCATGGGCTTACAAATTGCTTGTAAAGGATTTTAGCACTCTTATTGAAAAAAGTTGAAATTAAAGTATATACAATATATGTGAATCATGGAAGTTTTCTTTAATTTTCTTTTAAAAAATGAATTCAATTCAATAAACAATTTCATAGACAAAATTGTTTTAAATAAAATATTAAAGCAGTGGAAAATTTTTAAATAAAAACTAAAAAAGTAATCTGTTTTAAAAAACTCGCTTTAAATTAATATCGAAGCGATATACTTAAGCAAAAACTGTTTTTATCTTCCTAGTAATTTAAATATACTCGTATCAAAAATGTGGGTTTCATAGCAACATTCGAATATGTTTTCGAAAAACCACTCGCTATACGAGAACATAAGTTTCGTTTAAAATACGAATGGGGGTCAATACGATATTTAAAAGCCGGTTTTGACCTTCAGCACTACATAACAAAAAAATACAATAGTAAATAAAAATAAAATTAAAAAAATCATTTTGCAAATTTGTAGTTAATACCAAAACTTATTAAAATTTGCAAATAACATTCAATTTTATTTTAAAGAAAACTACGTACACTAATCAGCGCCTCGTGTATGTCACAAACATAATATATGAGATATGTTGTTCCGTACAAACTGATATATGGGTCATTAAGTAAATGTTGAAAGATTTGTGGTCGACCTTCATGTCTTATTTCAAGTAAATAAATATTGAAATTAATAAACTTTGTTAAAACTTCAACATGATTTTCCTTAATATAAATAAATTCATGTATAGATTTGTTTAACAATAAAGCACTCACCCAATAAAAAAATTTTTTGGTAATTCACCTTTTATAAATATTTTTTATTTTATTTTAATTTTTTTTTATTTTTTATTTTATTTTAATTTTTAATTTTTTATTTTATTTTAATTTTTTATTTTTTGTTTTATTTTAATTTTTTTTATTTTTTTTATTTTATATATAAATATATTTTAATTTATATTTTATTCATTTATTTTATTAGATTATTTTAATTTATATTTTATTCATTTATTTTATTAGATTATTTTATTTCATATATATTTGTTCTGTTTTTTAGATTTTTTTTTTTATTTTAAAATCTGTTTAATCCAATTAAGCAATAAACTGAACATTTTCTAGATTCAAGTAATGACTTCCGCACAATAAGTAGTAAAATAAATTTTATACTAATGATTGTTTCTATTGTTTGACTAATAAATAAAATTATAATCACACGTATGTGTTTGAAGTACATAATAATAATCACTAAAAGTTGCTAATGTAATATATGTTTGATACAGAATTTAAAAAACGCATGTTCTTTATATGTTTTTTTTTCGAACAGATTTTTAATATAAATATTTATAAAACACTGAATTTTAAGCTTTTATCTTTTGTAGGTCAGTTAAAACATCTTAAGATATACGAGACATATATATTTTTGTATGCATAATATTAAAAAAAAAATTTTACAAATCATTTAATTGAATTTTTTTTTTCTGTATTAACTATCGAAAACTGAAAGGTGAAAATTGATTTGTAGAAAGTTAAAAGAACATAAACACGCGACATTTGACACCAAACTATTCGAAGTAGAAAAATAAAATGCCATGAATACCAGGCCACAAAGAATGATATACTGTTCAATGGTTCACCACTGTATCCCCTCTTAATATTACAGTTTACCTATCCAATACTTTTCACTTGACATGCTCAACACGAATCATTGAAGTGGTTCAAACATTGAAACCATCCCACTGTGAAATAGACAATTGAGTTTTAATTATTTTGTAATATTGGTGATGGCAATATGGATTACTTGGTAAATAATTTGAAATTAATTATTACTGTTGGAATAATGCAGTGACGTCAATAAACTGCACTTTTACTATCAATAAGTGAACAGGTACAGAATTGAAAATTATGTGGTCGGTATCGTTATTTTTGTAACATTATTAAATTTTCCATTATATAAAAAGCAAACAAATTTTTGTGTATATTATGAAGTATATTTTATGTATATACAAATTAAAATTTATAAAAAATTTTTATTAAAAAAATATGT
>NC_051847.1:18234672-18242849 GCF_002237135.1 Teleopsis dalmanni | reverse complement strand
ATTTCAAAAATAATTTAGTAGGAAAAGATTTTACTTAACGAAGTTACGAAATTTTAATAAAATATAGCTCGTAAAAAATCAATTTAAGTATAAACACATAATGTTGTTCTTACAGCGTACAGACTTACAGTATTGATAACAATACCTTTTTAGTTTAAGAAAAGTTTAAAATTAGAAAATCTTTAAAATATATTTTTTTCTAACATTTTTTTTTTGATTCTTAAGGGTTTTTATTTAAAGTCTAGGTAAATAAATTTGAAATAGAATACGTATTAGAAATAGAAACGTATTATGTTAAACAAAAATATTAAATGAAATGACTTCAGGCGCTAATATCTAATAAATAATCTCAAATTTTCTAAATAGAATAAATTAAATTTGATTTTACAATGAGGTATAACGAAAGATATTATTTTCTTAATATAAACTAATGTTTTTAATAGAGGTTTTCGATGAGTAATGAATAGCTAATAATTTATTATAAAATAAATTAAATTTATAATAAAAAATAATAGAATAAATTACAAAATAAAATATATGTATTTATAGAAGAATAAAATATATATAATATAGAAAAAAAAATATTTTTAAACATATGATTTAATCCAGCTCTATAATTCTATAATTTATTATAAATACAACATAAATACATAAAATCCGCTGTAATTTAATTTAATATAGCTTATAAGATTTGAACTGAGTGATTATCGCTTTTAATAATTATGTTTTAAAGAAACAAAACATATCTAATATATAATTAAATAACGTGCTACAAAAATAAATAGTAAAAATAAATAAAAACAAACAATAAGAATATTAAAGAAAAACAATTTATTTATTTTATACAATTCAAATCAAATCATTACAATATTTAATTGTATATATTTCGTACATCCATATAAAATATTTTATGCATTAGGCATGAAGACATTATAGTTTTATGTTTTACAATGTTTTTTTTATAAAAAAAACATAATTAATTCCAAGATATATGTATCGTATATGCAGAATAAGTTTAATTATCATATATATAACTGTTTAAATAACATGAATAATATAATTATCAAAATGTTTCTTATTGTATTTCATATTCTTTTTAAAGTTAAACATTTTTAAAATTCAAATTTAATATATACTGCTTAAAACGTTTTTGTCCATCCGAAATAAACTTATATATTTAGTATTAAAATTAAAAAATATTAACTAAAATCAAAAAAATTTATTTATAAGAGATGGTGCATTCATTTTTTATACATATATATATAATACACCGTAATAAGTAAAACAAAAACATAAAAAATTAATAAAACTTTAAACGAACAGTACGGAGAAGAGATTTAAAGTAAAAACAAAGGTTTTTCAAACTATCACAGAATTTATAAAAAAAACGGAAACAACAAAAAATAATCTAAACACATAAACAAAAATGAAATTAATAAAAAAATTTAAAAAATATTAAATGATTGAACTATTTTGCATAAATTTGGAATATATGCAGAAAAGTGCATTTTTAAAATTCTACCAAATTTCATTTATAAATTTCCAAAAATTCTTTAAGTAAGCAACAAGCATTTTCTGAAAGTACTTATTATAAATTATTTTGCGAACAACTATAATTAAACAATTATGTATAATTTATATTTTATATATATGTAATAAAATATTGTGTTGTTTTATCATCAAATCATTATAAATATATTTGCAGTTGAGTACCAAAAATTTATATTACACACAATAACTGCATTCACTTCTTAATATCAGTTAAGTACGTAGAAATAAATTGAAGCAAATAGATATATAATATTTAATATATATATGTGTATCAAAACATGTATTTTTATTCGCTATATTTGTCATTTTTTATTCAAATTCAGTTTAGAAAAATAAAAATAAGTACTTCAAGTATTTTTAAATTTTATTTGTTTTGTTTTTATAATGTATATATCGTTTTTTAAACATTTGCATATATATAATTAATGTATTATATATAATGGATACTTTATTGTTTAAGATTATTTTGTCTTTATGTTGTTTAATATAATTTCATCTATATTAGCTTAAACTTAAAGAATTTTTAGAAACTTAAAAACTAATTTATAAAAATTAACACAGCTCGTTTTTATACACTTCTTCTATGGCTACGTGTATAAATGAAATATAATGTAAAAATGGTATGATATAATAAATAATTTATAACATTATTCTATAACAATGAAATATATATATAAGTTTATATATGGTTTTATATATAATATGTAATAACTTGGCATAAAATTTTTTAAAACAAAAAATTAATAATAAAAAATTAATGCAATAATAAAACAGAATTTTTAAAGCACATACATACATAAATTTTAAATTATTCATTATAAAGTATAAAGTATAAAGTTAACATTTTATATTTTATTATTTAAGATTTTGTGTCGTTCTTGTGTAATTTTAACAAGAAAATAATTGTATAATTTCCAGTTCAGTGCAAGGAAGTGAAGACAAAACACATTCATAAAACTTTTAATAAAAGTTCACAATCAAAAGCTTTCCAGCAAAACTTTCAAACTGGTATAAAACTTTATGTTGCAGTTATTCGCTTTTAATACTTTAGACTATCAGTGTGAGCTTATGCCAAAAAGTATTTTACAAAAAGCCTTTCTTCGTATAGACACAAACTGCCAAAGCTTTAGTATTTATACTCATAAATACATACAAAAGCTTAATGGAGAAAACACAGTAGCAATATGCCATCGTCTAACATTGTACTTCTTTCTACTCATTGTTTTTATGCATTTTCAATGAGTGAGTTGCTTTTTAATTAGCGCCTGTAGTAGGCGTGTTTTGGCTTTCTTCTCTTTGTACTGTGCATAAGTTTCTTCGATGTTACGGCGATCATTTTTTAGCATTTTACGACCATTTTGCTCTTCAAATACTGTCTCGTAATCTCGTATGGTGCGTTTAAGCATCTTCTTGTCTTCGCGTGCCTTCTCCAAATGTTCCCACAGTTGATCAATGCTTAGTTGACCAATATTTTCATTGGCGTCTGCGGCTGCAGTTTGTTGGGTAGAGGTGGTGGTGGTTGTTGAGTCGTCGGAAGAGGCAGCTGTAGTTGGTGCTGCCGAATCGCTGGGTGAGTTAGTTGTTTCAGTGCTGTTGTTTGAAGAATACTGTTGAGATATTGTTGATTCAAAGACCATAGCTTCATGCTCCAATATAGTGGGTAGCTCATGTACGCCACCACTTGAGCAACCCGACAGCATAACACTGCGTGAAACCATACGTTTTATTTGACGATAGCGATCGTATATGGCTCGCGCAACATCACGTTCGTCTTTGGAATTAGGGCGCCCATATAGGGATTCAAAATAGAGTAGGCCATGCTGTACAGCCGATTTTTCAGCTAATAATTGATCTGGTGTTAGTTCGTCAAGTACGTTGGAGCGATTAGCATCATGTTGTTTATCACTAAGATTCTAAAAAGAAAAGTTAAAAAAAATTATTATTATTTGTTGTAAATATATATTATATAATTATTTTTAGTATTAAATTAATTTCTTTATTTATTGGTCTTTTTATTATTATTATGTTGAGCCTAGTTGAGTCAGTGTACTTGAGCACTTTTATTTTTCATAAGGCATAATATTCTGCATAAATAATAATGATATTGTTTTAACGCGGCTGACTATCAGAACTACTATCAGAACTAAATCAGAACTACTATCAGAACTACTACAGTTCCCGGCACATGTATTTTAAAATTCTGATCGAGAAATTTATATGAAAATAAGGTCTATCTCTATAGTAGAGATATTAAAAACTACTTAATAATTAAAAAATTTAATAAAAACTATTGAAATTTATTCTTACAGCGTGATTTTATTTAATTGACTCTAATTTACGGAACAACTAATTAATATATTTAATTTAAAAATGTATATATTGCAGTTTAACTGTTTGTAAAATCTAATTAAATTAAAATGTGTGAATATTTTTTTGTACTGAAAAGAGCAACAACAACCAAAAGTACAACAATAAAAAAAATTTTTAACTAAATTTGGCTCTATTGAGGCAATACTATTCCGGCGAATCGCTAATTTTAGTTGCCGTGAGACTGTGACATTTTGGTCATTTTGGTCATTTTTTGCGACTATAATAGCAGTCAACAACTCGTTATTTAATTAATATAAACTTTTTATTGTCTGACAAAATAAACACAATGTAAACAAAGTTATTAATCATATAAAGAATTAAAATAGTATTATAAACTAATATAATTTTTGTGGTCTATAAAAATACACTTCAGCTTCAGATAGCATAAATGATGAGCGTGTCAGGCGAGCAAATAAAGTCAAGAGAACAGACAACAGAGAGAGAGAGAGAGAGAGAGAGAGATAATGGGGTTTTCAATGAAACTTCATATAATATTTTTAATTAAAATATGTGATTATGCTCTTAATAAAATAACATAATATTTACCTAGCCTAAAAATATCTACTATCTTCATACGAGTATATATAAGTGGAAATCGCATCGTACAATTTTTAAGTAGTGTTTATAACTTTTGAAAAATATCAGTTCACATATATACAATATTATTTATTATTAACAGATGGCAAAAACTTCTACTATGTAAGAATATATATTTATTAATAAATATTTTGTGTTTTGTGTTGCAATTTTTTTGGCAACAGAACTGAACTTTATGAATCAATAGGAAGATTGCAACTTTTGCAACTTAAGAAATTTTTACAAACAGTTGAGTAAATAAATGCATTCTTTAATTTAACCTTGACAAATTTCGTGTAAGATACACGCTCGCTGCGATCTTATATAAAAACCAAAAATATCTTAACAATATTAATCGTATGTAAAAGTTTTTGAAGTGCAAAACAATACCAAAAAGATTTTATGACTTAAAAATAATTTTATGAATGTCTTTATATGCATAAAACCACATAAATTTATTTTCATTTAAATATAAACATACGCAATGTAAATAAACAGTAAACAAATAAATAAGTAAAATATGTATAAATTATTTTTTAAAAATAATTTCTGGCAAACCACCAAAAAATATACACAAAAAATTGTCATACCTCAAATATTTCAAAAATTAATTTAAAATTTAAAATAATTTTCTTCCTTTAAAATATAAGACCTATGTATCATCCATCTTATGAAACATACTTCTTCACTGACGCGTTTGTAGTGCCACATTGCTTGAATCAGACATAGTATCTATATACATTTATAGTGCGGAACTATACTGTGTACGAGAACACAATACGACGATATTCCGTTTTTTTTTTTTGTTTTTTGGGGGCAGTAAATTGGCGCACGTGACTGAAGTACACGTACACGTACAAATTGTTTTTTGTATATAAAAAAATTATTTACATTTAATGAATCCATACATTTTAAAATAATAAACAAAGAAGTGCACAACAATCAATGGGTCAACATGTTGTATGAGTGTAACTATAAAAATACATTTAACAGAAGCCCACTACCCACATTTTCCTATAGCAAAAATAATTTCTGCTCGCACTATTCCTGTTCAGATAATGTAGTCTATAATAAAAATCATAGCAATGGTGCAGATATTTAACACTATAATGACTCACCTGTTCAATTTCTTGTAGCGTCAATTTCATTTTCTCCAACTTTTTAGTAGCATCCATGCCACCGCTTACTTTCAAGCCCAGCGCACAACTAGCTGCATCGTTCTTCAGCTCTTGCCTCTCTTTGCGCAATTTACTCAGCTCAGCTAAAATGTTTTTCATATACTTGTCATTAAGACGTTCCGCCTGCGAAGGTCTATAACCCGAGCGTGCCTCAAAAGCTTCCTCTAATTGTGTTAATTTCTTTTTAAGTGCAGTCATACGTTTATTGATTTGCTTAAGACGTTCTTCAGGTGATTGAAAAGCTCTCATAACCGGCAATACCTGTTGTATGACATCGCGTGTACGCACATTTCCCAACGAAGTGAAAGCTCGAAAAGTATCAATCGGTTCCATATCATCCATATCGCCTGCATAGAGGTGTGCGGCGCTCTGTTGCTTGTGTTGCTGTGGATAAGGCATTACCTTTGCCAATGTAGCTGCTGTATCAATGTTATCTGCGTTGTGGGGATAGTGATGTACAGCTGCATAACGTCGGCTTAATACTGGTGCTTGATCATCAGGTACTGAACGTTCCCAAGGTAATACTTCTTGTTCAGAAAAAACTGGTAGCTTAGTAGCAGTGACCGTCTTAGTGCTTGGAATAACAGTACAACTGCTATTATCATCGCTACTGCCACCAGTGGAAGAGGGTGTTGGTGAAATTGGCGTATTAGCCTTTGCGTGTTTGTGGAAATCAATTAAATTATTGTCATTGTGATCGTTACCACTGGGTTTTTCAGCTGTTGGTGTAGTATTTGCACTGACTTTCTTGCTGACAAAACCGCGACGTTCGTATTTCAAGGCGGAGAGATCATATTTGTAAACATTTTCATCGTTTCTCTTTGCTGGCATATATTTGATGACATTGTTTCCTGTCATGCCGCTACTCTTCTTAGTTACACCAGCTGCTTTGCGACCGGGTGGTGCGCGTGTCTTGCAGAAACGTTCGCTACTGCGACGTCTTTCATGCTCACATTCGCTATCATCGCTATCGCGATGTCTACCATTGGCACTGCCATTGCCATTGCCATTACCATTTCCACTAGTAGCGCGCATGGGTGAGTGACGATGTGAGCGTGCTGGGCTAGTCTCATACCGTGAACGGCGTGTCATATCCTTCGTAGGACCACTAACTCCCCACTTATCTGTATAGTTTGGTGGTAGTGCTTCATTGCCTTGTTGTTGCTGTTGTTGTTGTTGTTGTTGAATTTTCTGGCGATTAGCCAGTGAAGCATCATTTTCATTGCCAACTTTGCTATTCTCTTGTGTTGTTTTGTTATCTTTCGGTTCAATTTCTTGTACTACATATGGCGACTTTTTAAAATCTTCTGAAGACACACGACGTATTACGTCAGTCGATTTTTTTATAGTTAAATTTCTGCCAACATCACCGTCTGCAGTTTTATCAATATTATCTGCATCGATGGATTTATTGAGGTCTGGTGGTAGAAGTTCCTCACTGTTTGAACGCTGTAACTTGCGATCCTGTGTTGCCGAGGATGTGCTGTCAAGGCGTTCCTTGCGCTTTCGCGATTTTTGCCATTCTGATGGATTAATAATTTCTGGTAAATATGTGGAACTAAAACGTGTTGATGTCAAAATTTGTTGCTGTTGTGTGTTAAGTGAATTCTTATTGTTATTATTATTAAGATTATGTGTTGAAAGTGCTGTTGATATTTTTTCAGGACTTGTTTGTGATTGATGAAGCTGTTGTTCGTGAAGTTCTTGAAGCTTATGATGTAATTTTTCCGTTGTGCTGCTATCTTTATGTGCAGGCGTATTTTCCTCAGATGAAGATGATGATGATGAACTACTACTCACTGAAGATGCTGATGATGAAGATGAACCAGTCAGACGACTCAAGTCGCCTTCACTTAGACCAGTATTGGGATGGCGCATGCCGCACTGAAAGAAGATAAACACATTTTATTAAATTTATTAAATATTTGAGGAATATTTATAATAATTTATACTATATTACAAATTATTATATACATGGAGTATATAATTTACAATAATTTTTATATGTAAATTGAATAACATAAAAAAATTTTTTTTAAATATCATATAATAAATCGAATAATATTTTTGAAATAGTTTTATAGTAAAACAATTCCTATTCAAATATCGATTTTTGGTTTTTATAGGTAAAAGTTGAAAATGTCAAGATATGGGTAAATACCTATATTGTATCAACAAACGAATTAAAAATACTGTAAGGTATTATATATAGTTTTTCAAAAACATATAATATATATGGTACATGGCGCATAACACAAGGTATATGGTTATCCTAATTATGTATAGTATTTGCGATTATTGATACTGATATTTTGTAAGAATTTTATTTTTGGATATTTTAAAAAATATATAATTTAAAATAATATTTTTAATATTCTACAACATAGTCGATAAATGAATAATATAATAAACAAATCTAAAATCTCAAATTGTCTTAAGGCAACATCAACTTATCTTTTATAATTACGATTTCAGACAAATACGTCTAGCATTGAACTCTTG
>NC_051847.1:18229881-18234572 GCF_002237135.1 Teleopsis dalmanni | reverse complement strand
TCCATTTATATAAGTGAGCACAAAAAGTATCACCGTAAATTCATTTTGAAAATATTGCCATCTTTAACAAAAAATCTAGTTATGATTCTCAACAGAATCATTGTGAATATAAAACCAAAACTATAAATACATAAATTTAACTTTAATTTGTCTTATTAAAATGTCAACGTTTTCTTTATAGGTTTTCTTTATTTTTAAATCCCTAGATTATACGGGTCAATTAAACCTTCCATTAATGTCAGAAATCAACCTTTTTGATTTGGATTTCAATATTTGAGTATATTTTTCCTAAACATAATACTAATTAAAAGCAAAATCCTTAAAGCTGTAAAATATCAAATTTTTGATTTTAAATCCTAAACAACAATCAGAAATTATTATTTTTTACGCTTTATAGTTACTACAAATTAGCACTAAAAACCCAATCCATTTGAAGTTCAAACAATCTATATAAATACATTTGACCATGCCTATTCTAAAGATCCATTTTACTCAAAGTAGCATTAGTACATAATCTTAAGATATGAATACACATCACATATACATTTTCGATAAGACACAAATAATAGGAATCTTGACCACTTAAGCGCGCCCAATTATATATTTGTCAAGCAAAAAAAAAAAACAAAAAAAAAGAACCACACATATGATGTCGTTGCCTAAGCTTAAGTGTCGACGTATTATATTTCCCATGCCACTTAATTTTTATCTACATGAGACCCATACACATACAGAGCAGTACGTGGACGAAAAATAATCCTAATAATAAGTAGCGACGACGTATACTCATATGCTCGCACCAGATACTCACATTTTATGCGCTTTTGTATTGACATTATTGCATGACATATGACTTTCGTTGTAAAAACATATTCGCATTTGACGGACTTTTGGGATTATGTTTGCTATACAAATTTAATTTGAGTAAGACAATAAAAGAAATAAATAAATAAATAATGAATCTTCATCTTGAACATTTGCTGTATTTTGTACTTAACTCAAAGAAATTCGACTCTGCTCAATTTGTCGAAAAATTCATATTCAGCAAACATATCTACCACACACACACACACACACAAACACACAAACACACACACACGTACTTATGTTATAAATACTTTTCTTCAGATATTCATCCAGAAAATGCTTAGAGCAAAGTACAAATATAAAATATTTATCTGCAGACAATTTAAATGAATATGAAATTGAGTTCAACCGAAGTTACAACAAAAGCACACATACATCCATTAAAGACATATATATATTTATATATACATATATATACAAATATATATGAATGCATATGTGAGAGCTTACGAAGATGTCAGAACTTTATTGTTTACATTTCCTACTGAAAATGTTGATCCTCGGGCAGAGTTGATGTATGTATAAGAAATAAATCGCCTGACTTAAGCGGGCAGACAAAATAACATTTAAAATTTTCCAATCAAAAATATTTTGAAAGGATTATTTTGGATGTTGCGTGAATGGTAGCAACAACAATGTTGTCATTTCAGTGAGAATTGACAGGATATGTTCATTTTAATTTATTTCATTTTCAATGTCCTGGCAACCACCACAACAGTAAAAAAGATTTAATTAAAATTGAAAATCCTTTGCATGTTTTCCCAAAAACAAAATTTTTTTTTTTTTGTGGAAAAGATTCTTACAAAGAACTTATGCCTGTAAATATATGTATACATATATTTTTTCAATCTATCAATTTTTACGTTTTATCTCTATAGCTACCGTTTAAGAGTATCACTTTCTGATGATAAAATTAATAGAAAAGATGAGTTATACGTTTAGTCTGGTTTTATTGAATTAAAATATTTTTTAGAATTGAATCTCTTGACTTACAACATTTTTAAGTAACCCATCTATTTACATTTAAGCTTATTAAACTTCTAAGAAGGCATTTTAGTACTAGAACTGTTAGTTAAATATAAAGGAAAATATGAGTAATGCATTTAGACAGATTTTTTTTAATTATAATATTTTTTAGAGTTTTTTGTTTGTTTTTATTCAGTTATTTGAAGTTCTGTACTTGTTAATATTAAAGACATGTTGTACCTTTAACATTACAGACTCACATCATAGAAATGCCTACCAAACACAGCTATTTATCGAATTGTTGTTAAATAGAAAGTAGTTACCAACATTGCTAATTATTCTGTGGAAAACAGGATTGTCATTAGACTTGAATTTCGACACTTCATTTTGACTTTAACGAATACATAACACCAAAGAACATAAAGATATATGGCTTTCCCTTTACTTGTTTGTACGACAACAACTTAACCCCAGAAAAGGATAATCGTAATAGTAATAAGAGTAATACTTTTATTTACAAATTTTAGATTTATTATATTTGAATTATTAATCTAATTTTTCTCAAACTTAAGTACGACTAATAGTTAACTAACGCGAAAGTAAAATTCATCTAAAATATAAAAACAGCACTCTTTAACACTTCGCATGATTGTGGCAGGAAATATATCCACCATAAATACTTTTCATTTTTTTTTAAATCAAGGGTTTATTTTAATATTTAAATTTTTTTAATGCAACTAATTAAATAACAGGTCTATCAAAAAGTAAATACAATGTCAAAACTAAGCATATACTAAACAGACAGAATAGCAATAAACAGGGAACCATCTCCCAACGGAGCCGTGCGCTGTGACTATAGTTACTGTTTAAAATAATAGTTTAGTAACGTGTTATCACTAAAAACATATATAACTATAATGGTTTTTGAAGTAAATACAACCGACAAGATTGACAGTTTATATTTTACTAAATTTTGTTTACATTTCATTATTTAAGATTGCTTAAACTAATGCAAAACATACTAGATTATAACACTTTCTCCGCCCTTAATTTTTGACAAAGTTCAAGTTTTCCTGAAATCGTCGGATTCAAATCGATTTACATCCTTCCGAATACGACCACTTTTTCGAAGTTGAACTACTTCGGTAGAACGTTCTTCACTAGGCATTAATGTTGATTGGCTAGATGAAGGCGGTGTGGCATTGATGAAATTTGGAGTGAATTCAAAAATTGGTTGTGAAGAGAGGTCAGAGCTACTTCTAGTTTTAAGCTGATTAACGTGACGTTTGATGTAACCAAAAGATGTGTTCACTCGGTAAACCATTTTACCAAGTTGTTTCACAATAACTCCTTTTATCCATTTTTCCCCTCTTGCGTAGTTTCGAGCGAAGACGGGTTGCTTTAGACTGAATTTCATTTTCCGTTTCGAAGCTTCAAGGTGCTTTCTAGGCGATTCAAACAGTTGACTCAACAAGGTACGAACAGGCCTTCCATGTAAAAGTTCTGCAGGTGATTTACCCTCAGCATTCGGCATTGCACGATATGTTGCAAGATATTTTGATACAGCGAATTTGAGAGACAATCCATCGTCAATGTTTTTCTGAACAGCAGTTTTAAAAGATCTGACGAATCGTTCGGCTAACCCGTTTGAGGCTGGATGAAACGGCGCTGTTGTTATATGTTTGATGCCAAGTTTTGAGCAAAACTGTTTGAATGCTTCAGCTGTAAATTGCGGACCATTGTCACTTACGATGGTTTCTGGTATACCTTCCAGAGAAAATATAGAAGACAATGCTGATATGGTGTCAACCGTTGTTGTTGTAGATAGTTGTACAACGAACGGAAATTGTGAGAAAGCGTCGACACAAATTAGCCACATTGAATTACAAAATGGACCAGCAAAGTCGATATGTACTCTCTCCCAAGGTCGATCAGCTTTAGGCCAGCTTACGTATTCACGTGCGTGAACAGGATTTGCAATTTTGCACACATCACAATTTTCAGTTAATTGTGCGATGTCTTTGTCAATATTAGTCCACCAGACATGTTGTCGAGCTAGCTGTTTCATTCTCGATACTCCCCAATGACCATCATGAAGAAGTTTAAGCATTTTCTGCTTAAGGGAGGCTGGAATGACAACCCGGTTGTACTCCGTCTGGAGGCAAAGCAAATTGTTGTTTAGTATTAAAGCAAAGCGATGATTGAAAAATGATCGAAGATCAGCATCTTGAGGCATTAGCTTTTCAGGCCAACCGTTTGTAACGAGAAAATAAACTCGGCGAAGAATTGGGTCATTTTTGGCATGCTGACGAATTATTTCAGCGTCGATAGGTGTGTTAAGTTCATTGATGTTGAAACAGGATTCTTCATGATCAAAAGTTTTATCTTCACCAACAGGTAAACGAGATAAAGCATCGGCATTTCCATGCTCAGTAGTTTTACGATACCGAACATCATACTGATAAGCCATTAGTATAATAGCCCATCGCTGTAAACGATGTGACGTCATCGACGGCAACTGATGAATTGGATTTAAAATGCTAACAAGAGGTTTGTGGTCAGTAACCAAGGTGAATCTTCTTCCGTATAAATATTGATGGAAACGCTTGACTCCAAAAACGATAGCTAGCCCTTCCTTCTCTATCTGACTATATCGTCGTTGATGAATGTCGAGAGTTTTAGATGCAAAAGCAATAGGCCTTTCTGTACCGTCAAAGTACGTATGCGAGAGCACAACTCCTATGCCATAGGAGGAGGCATCTGTAGCTAGAACCAACGGTAAATCTTCCTGATAATGTGCTAATTGCGCTGCATTGAGAATATGCGTTTTAAGAGCTATAAATGCTTGTTGTTGTGCT
>NC_051847.1:18218800-18229861 GCF_002237135.1 Teleopsis dalmanni | reverse complement strand
CTTTTTAATTTATATTAAAATCAAGAACAATTGGGCATTTAAAATAACCACAACTGTCCGTATAACAGCGCCCTAAAAATGTTAATGGTCCGCTTGTTAACATTTCTTCACCGAGTCATTCCATGACTTCCTCTACTTCTTATGGATGTCTGCAAAGCTACAAGCACTATCTCATTTCCACAATCCTCTAGAGTGTCTTCCATACACTTAAGTGGATAATATTATCTCAAAACATTTTTATAAATGGTCAATACCATTTGTCATTACAATAAAGCCGCTCTTATAAACGTTTATCTCTAAGGTATACAAAGTTATTAGTATCCAGTTTCCATTTATTATAATAAATACGTTCTTTAAATGATTTTAACGGTTTCTGCTTTAGTGAGCTTTCATTTTATTTACTATTTAACAGTAAATTGGTTTTGATAATATTCTTGCAACAACTTAGAGCAACTAATTAAGTAAATAAATAAATTTCTGTAATTTATTTCAACATAAGAACAATTTTATTACCAGAAATGTGATATGACGTTGTATAATTGACGTCTTCTTTAAGTATGTCTCATAAAAATAAAGGAGAGCCGGAATTAAAAGGATTACTGGGATAATATATCAAGATCAACACAATCCAAAACACTTATCGGTAACTATAGCAATAAAAGATAGCAAAATTATATGAAACTATCACAAGAAAAACTTAGAATCATCACAGGAATTCTAACAGGGCACTGTTAACTGTGGATTCTATGAAGAGAATGCGGAGTCGGCCATACATACGTTGTTAGAATGCCTTGTGCTAATGCACATACGGAATAGGCTCCTGGGAATGTATATTCTTACGAAAGAGGCAATAAAACTCTGTAAAGTAGGTTCTATACTACTTTTTATTGACGCAACAGGGCTTTGAGAACTACTCTAAGCCCAAAAGGGGGTACAATAGACCCGAAGATCGCAGTGCCACAATCCTTAGCAATATTAAAAATAAGTATATCCATTTATATAAGTGAGCACAAAAAATATCACCGTAAATTCATTTTGAAAATATTGGCATTTTTAACAAAAAATCTAGTTATGATTCTCAACAGAATCATTGTGAATATAAAACCAAAACTATAAATCCATAAATTTAACTTTAATTTGTCTTATTAAAATGTCAACGTTTTCTTTATAAGTTTTCTTTATTTTTAAATCCCTAGATTATACAGGTCAATTAAACCATCCATGAATGTCAGAAATCAACCTTTTTGATTTGGATTTCAATATTTGAGTATATTTTTCCTAAACATTGTCGGTAGAATACTAATTAAAAGGAAAATCCTTAAAGCTGTAAAATAACAAATTTTTGATTTAAAATCCTAAACACCAATCAGAAATTATTATTTTTTACGCTTTATAGTTACTACAAATTAGCACTAAAAACCCAATCCATTTGAAGTTCAAACAATCTATATAAATACATTTGACCATGCCTATTCTAAAGATCCATTTTACTCAAAGTAGCATTAGTACATAATCTTAAGATATGAATACACATCACATATACATTTTCGATAAGACACAAATAATAGGAATCTTGACCACTTAAGCGCGCCCAATTATATATTTGTCAAGCAAAAAAAAAACAAAAAGAAGCACACATATGATGTCGTTCCCTAAGCTTAAGTGTCGACGTATTATATTTCCCATGCCACTTAATTTTTATCTACATGAGACCCATACACATACAGAGCAGTACGTGGACGAAAAATAATCCTAATAATAAGTAGCGACGACGTATACTCATATGCTCGCACCAGATACTCACATTTTATGCGCTTTTGTATTGACATTATTGCATGACATATGACTTTCGTTGTAAAAACATATTCGCATTTGACGGACTTTTGGGATTATGTTTGCTATACAAATTTAATTTGAGTAAGACAATAAAAGAAATAAATAAATAAATAATGAATCTTCATCTTGAACATTTGCTGTATTTTGTACTTAACTCAAAGAAATTCGACTCTGCTCAATTTGTCGAAAAATTCATATTCAGCAAACATATCTACCACACACACACACACACACAAACACACAAACACACACACACGTACTTATGTTATAAATACTTTTCTTCAGATATTCATCCAGAAAATGCTTAGAGCAAAGTACAAATATAAAATATTTATCTGCAGACAATTTAAATGAATATGAAATTGAGTTCAACCGAAGTTACAACAAAAGCACACATACATCCATTAAAGACATATATATATTTATATATACATATATATACAAATATATATGAATGCATATGTGAGAGCTTACGAAGATGTCAGAACTTTATTGTTTACATTTCCTACTGAAAATGTTGATCCTCGGGCAGAGTTGATGTATGTATAAGAAATAAATCGCCTGACTTAAGCGGGCAGACAAAATAACATTTAAAATTTTCCAATCAAAAATATTTTGAAAGGATTATTTTGGATGTTGCGTGAATGGTAGCAACAACAATGTTGTCATTTCAGTGAGAATTGACAGGTTATGTTCATTTTAATTTATTTCATTTTCAATGTCCTGGCAACCACCACAACAGTAAAAAAGATTTAATTAAAATTGAAAATCCTTTGCATGTTTTCCCAAAAACAAAATTTTTTTTTTTTGTGGAAAAGATTCTTACAAAGAATTTATGCCTGCAAATATATGTATACATATATTTTTTCAACCTATCAATTTTTACGTTTTATCTCTATAGCTACCGTTTAAGAGTATCACTTTCTGATGATAAAATTATTAGAAAAGATGAGTTATACGTTTAGTCTGGTTTTTTTGAATTAAAATATTTTTTAGAATTGAATCTCTTGACTTACAACATTTTTAAGTAACCCATCTATTTACATATAAGCATATTAAACTTCTAAGAAGGAATTTAAGTACTAGAACTGTTAGTAAAATATAAAGGAAAATATGAGTTATTCATTTAGACAGATTTTTTTTAATTGAAATATATTTTAAAAATTTTTTTTTTGTTTTTCTCAGTTATTTGAAGTTCTGTACTTGTTAACATTAAAGACATATTTTACCTTTAACATCACAGACTCACATCAAAGAAATGCCTACCAAACATGGCTATTTATCGAATTAGCATTGTTGCTAAATAGAAAGTAGTTACCAACATCGCTAATTATCTGTGGAAAACAGGGTTGTTATTAGACTTGAATTTCGACACTTCTTTTTCACTATAGTAATAAGAGTAATATTTTTATTTACAAATTTAAGACTTATTATATATTAATTATTAATCTGATTTTTCTCTAACTTAAGTACGACTAGTAGTTAACTAACGCGAAAGTAAAGTTCATCTAAAATATAAAAACAGCACTCGTTAACATTTCGCATGATAAATACTTTGATTTTTTTTTTAATCCAGGGTTTATTTTAATATTTAAATTTTTTTAATGCAACTTATTAAATAACATGTCTATCAAAACGTAAATACAATGTCAAAACTAAACATATACTAAACAGACCGTTAGAATAGAAATAAACAGGGAACCAGCTCCCAACGGAACCGAGCACTGCGACTATAGTTACTGTTAAAAAAGGATAGTTTAGTAACATGTTTTCACTAAAAACGTGTACAACTATAGTGGTTTTGAATAACCTAATCATCTTAAATAATCTTATTTATAATATTGAATAGTCTTATTAATAATCTTAATCTTAGTCAGATATTTAGGTAAGTATTTAGATAATATTTAGGTAGATAAGACAATACTAAGTTTTGGTTAAAATATAATTTTGTGTTCAATGAGACCTTTTCACTCTACATTCCTTCTCGACACCTTTGATATATAACTTCTCCATGAACGATCATATAAGTTAACAAAAATCATTGAGGTAAATTTCTTTTGTCAGGTGTTCCTCATCTACCAGTACGATAAGCCTTTAATTAAATGCAATAACGAGATACCTATAAAGCAAAAAAAAATTTTTTTTTACCATTAATGTGGCAATTTAGCTTATTAATAATATAATAATATAATAATAATATATAATATATAATAACATATAACAATATAATAATAATTAATATTAATTATTAATAAAGCCACTGAGTTAAAAATTAGTCTCATCTTTAATTAAAATTTTGTAGCATAAGCGGGATTAGAAGTCGAAAAAATCAAACTTCTAATCATTAAATCACAACACATGGGACTATCACAAGCTTCAAAGCTTGCAAGAGTGATATATTCAAGGAATATAAGCAAACATAGGAATCAGATCATCGATGAGCAAAAACTAAGTGCTAGTGCGTCTTCGTCAACACAGCGAAGAAGCCGTGACAGTTTTATCTGCGCTCATTCTGTACACACCTGATGGTAGATTGTCGTCCATATCAGTTTTTGAGATATCTGACTCTGTCGGTTATGTTGACTATAAAGTACACTATTCGTATGTATATTTCTTATGGATTTTGGATTAGTATTTTCACAGTTTGCAAGCATTGCCCCCAAACAATTATGAATATTAATATACTATCACCAATCAGAGAAACGATAAACTCTTTGAATATTGTCATATTCAGATAGTAAGTGCTAAGAAAACACCCTGTATAATAAAAACCTTGAAACTTGAAAATTAAAATTACTTTAATTAATTTCCTGGTGCAAATAACTTTGTTTCAGAACTCATTATAAGAGTAATAACAAAAGGCTTTCCATTTGAATAAATATACCAGTAACGTTAAATAAATATTTAATTATTAGTATATGTGGAAAACAAAAACAAAATGATATAAACATATATGATATTTTAATTGTGAAAGTATTTAAGAATGTAAATATGAAAAATACTAAAGTCACAAAAATGGGCAAACAAAAAGTTAAATTGCAAAATAAGTGCTTGTGCCAACATTCGCAGGATATGCAGGATATACATAGAGTAGAGGAGTAGAGTGTAGCACTGCTCAAGTGCATGTGAGAATGTGTTAATTTATGCCAAGTATTTCTTAACGTTTTATTTGTGATACATGTTTATGGATATAAGGATCAGGATAAGGATACAATGTGTTGTTAAGTTACTTAATTTTTTCAAGTATTTTTTAATTGCACCTGTTGTTTATATTTTGAACTTTTATTTGTTTTTTCTTTATTTGCACAATTTTTTATTATTATTGTATTTTGTGGCAAAGGCTTAATTCAAATAAAACAATACTTGAACAAAAAAAAACAACAACAACTATACTTAGAAACAAAAATTCATTGTGTTCGTGCGTTCTTAGTATTAGGTATAAAATTGCACGTATGTAGAGAAAAACTAGAGTTACTTACTTGTTTTTCTGGAAATATTTTGTTACTGCAGTTAAGGTATTAAAAATAATTTTAAATTAAATTTACAAGTACTCTTCAGCTCACGCACTCGAATAATGACAGAGGCACGTGCAAACTCATACAAACTCGCTTTTAGGATCTGCTAGAAATGGAAGCTCAGACAAGAAAAATTTAAATATTAATCATCTGTCATTTACATAAAAAATTGTATGAAGGATATGTTTATGTTAAATGTTAACTCATCACTGCTGATGACAATCCCACTGTGTCTATTTCTCTTTGTCAATGTTGGTATAAGAAAAAATTATTATTGTATTTGCGTGAAATATACATTTATGCTTAGCTTATATTCTATACATAATCTACTGAATCAAAATAAATTTTAGAGTACTAAATATGTCAAGTCAGCTATATTAATAACAAATAACCAACTTTATTATCTGAAGATCTTTTTTGTAGTTAATGATATGATAATAGATATTGTGCGATATTTTATTGAACAATTTTGGTCGATTCTGACCCGATTCCAGTGTTTCTAGCAACTGCCGTGACAACAAATCGTTCCATAAATATGTAAAGATATATAGCATAAGATGGATTGTTTAACAAGCTTAGGGAATGGAAATGAAATAATGGGGATTTATTTGTACAAATTAACCATTTTAAAAATAATCCGTTTCAACTTCTATATACTTATTTCTACGATTCTTTAAACTATGCATCCCATATCATGTCTTTTCAGAATATTAGCAAAGCACCCCTCGTCATTTCAAGAGAATTATGTTTTACGAACGAATTTTATGAAGTGTGAGAACAGCCAGAAATCAGATGGAACTAAATTTAATACATAAACTAGTTACGTCTTTAGTTTTTGCATACATTTATTTACGAAATATTATAGTTTTTTATCTATTATTATTTAATAATAATAGTTCTTTTAAGTGAGCATTCTGAATTTTTTTTCAAATATTTTTACAGCTACTTGATCCAAATTAATTTGATAATAAATTTAATAATAATTCGAATTTTTTGTCAAATATAAAATTCGTTTATCGATGAAGTTCCTTTTACATTCCAAAACTATTATACTAACTCCTTTTTGTTGAGTGCTTTTCACGAATTAGAATTAGAGCCAAAGACTTAGATTAATACTGCTGCTTAACTTCTTGTTTATACTTCTAACATCATATTGATTAACTCAAGTCTCATCAATAGTAAACAACTCAAATACATCTTGATTTTTTCTAAAAATCCCGGAAAAAACTTGGATAAAAATGTATTTTATGTGAATGTGGCACAGCTTCTTAAAACTCAGTCAATTGTATTTTTGCAACTAATTTAGTGTTGATACAATTTTTTTAAAAACCCCTACACTTCCTTCACGACCGAATATTAGGTCATCTAACTCTACTTCTATCATATACATTTTTTTCTACATATATCCATAAAAAATCAAAGCACCAGTTAACAGCACCAAAATAATGAACAAATTAAATAAAAATTAAGAAAAAAATACTCACTAGCTATATTAAAAACATAGATTGAAAGGGGCTGTGAACAATCCTGCCTAGAAATATTTTTAGTAAAAAAATACATATTTGTGAAATTGTTTAAATTATCCTTGTTAACTTATACATTTCTGATAGTCTTAAATATCTGTTAACTACTGTCGAGTTGCTTATCATTAGAACTAAAATGTAAACATCATTTTATATTCGTTCAGTTTCTTGTAATTAGATATTTTACAATCATTGCTACGAGTATATGTTGTCATTGGACCAGCAGTAGCTTCAGCTTCAGAGCCACAAATTATATATTCCTATGTGGTTGTATGATAATTTAATTAGTTAAATCTTCTTCTACCCGCAGTGAAGCAATACGACTACACACTCCAACAAAAGAGGGAAAAAACTTAAACTCAAACACATTTGAAATTTTGTGGCATTTGAGTATCATTGCTCCTTTGCTCCTCCTCGCATGTGTTGTCCTTGTACGAGTACAGCATTTGACAGAGATGTGCCAATGACATATTACAGAACATTATATACATTTTTACAATAATACAAAGTATCTTAACTGTTAAAAATTAACATGCGGGTTTTATGATTTGTTATGTTGTCATTGTCTACTAAGTAATTTGCTGCCTTATCACATGTACGCATTTGGCAAGCGCTTAATTAAAATTTGAGATGTCAAACAGAAGCAAAAAAAAATGTCAAGAATTGTGTGGCATTGTTTAATTAAAAATTTCTGATGGTCTTAAAGGATTTCACATTTTTTAAGATTTTAAACAATTTCTTTTAATTACAAAAATAATAAGAATTTTTTATATGTATTTCAATTTAAACAAAAGTACTAAGCCTTCTCATATATGATATAATTTTATTTGATATTTTGTAATAGGTTACTAAGGTTAGATGAATCTGAATAGTCTTTAGCCCGTCTCTATCCTATTTATCTTTAACGATATCAAATTCAGCCAAACCTCTAGTATCGCTTCTATAACTGTTTGAAATTTCGTGCCTGAAACAGTCACCAATCATTAAAAATTAAAAACACGTGTTTTAGAAATGAGTGGTATTTGTATCCAAACCCAATGTACCATATTTCCAGCACTCATGCACCTTTTATTTCAGAAACAATTTTTTTTAATTCATATTCCTAGATACAGTAAATATTTAGATTTTATTTAGATTATATTAGATTTTTATTGAAATCTGAAAAGGACAGCATTAGCCATTTCTACTAAATCCTAAAATCCAATATTCATATCTTAAGAGGAATCTAGTCAAACTTAATACCGTGTACCTATTTATATTATAAAACTTATCAGACATCAAGTACTAAACTAACGTAAATAGTTTGATCACCATCTACGCGGACTAAGCAGAACATTATTAAAGTTTTTCTAGTTTAGAATCTTCAATAGTCATGTCTTACTCTGCTCACAAATATTGTCATATATCTAGTTAAGCATCAGACCTAAGCAAACGATAATGGATAAAAAAAAACATAAATGGCTTAATGATACACTTCACTGGTCTACAGAACAAATTACTAACACATAGTGGATTATAATCTGACAGCTGAAAATCCGAGCAACCATAGAGCACATAAAAGAAAAATGGGGCTTAAAAAAGTCTGATAAAAAAGATCTCTAAATTTAGGTTGGTCTGCAATATATTTATTGGACAAATCAATACTTTAAAAGAAAGTATCTAATGTTTAACCATTATTTGATTTAATAATGTAAAGTTATTTATCTACTTTTACAAGTCTATGTTATTTTAGTGCAGTACGATATATGCCATATTAAAATTCGAAAATACAATTTCTGATTCCAAAATATTAAATAAAAATTTTTGTGTTATTTTAAAAAGATAAAAGAATGAAAAGACTGTCACTCTTCAACTATTAAGCAGGGTTTTAAAGGAATACTTAAACTTGTCATAGTTCACTAGAATGTACCTATGTTATAACACTTGTCTCTTTATCTATGTATATATCTTTTTACATTTATATATATTTATATATAGATATAGATATATATATATATATTTATATATTTTTATCAATCCATCCACAAAAAAAAAACATGACTCAAAACATCGTTAACAAAATGTATCCAAATAATGAAAGAATAAAATTTAAATAGAAAAAAATAAATAAAAAAAAATACTGTATAGCTATATACGTATTAAAAACACGGATTAAAAATGACTGTATTAACCCTATGTATAATAATTTTTGTATTTCTTAAAGTCTTAAATATCTGTCAACTACTGTCGAGTTGCGTTATAAGTTAATTACTTAATGAAAATCACATTCATCTATTCTAGTTTTAGGTATGGAATTTTTAACTTAAAATCGGTATTTGTTTATAATAATTAAATTCAATTATATTAAAATTTTACAAAATCGTCTATAATTAATTCACACAAAATTCTAGTCATTCTTTATTAAATTTTTTCAAAAAAAAAAAACTTTAACAAGAGAACCCAAATAGTAAATTCTTAACTTATTTAAGCCCATGAAAAAAAGGTCAACAATATGATTTTGGCCTCTCAATTACTTCAATTTATAAATGGTTTCAGGCAGAGTAGAGCTCAGTTAAAAAAGTTATTGTAACCACAAATTTAACGAAATAATATGAAGGCACTTGCTTGAAACATCAAAAGGGACAGAAATAAAAGTCCATTTATTGCATTAGAAATATTGAAGAAATTGGAAAAATTGGCCAAAGTATTTTCCAATTATTTTTAAGCTCTTCCTACCGAAATTGTTTGCCCGGCCTGCCATAGCCAAAGGCCAAGTAATAATAGAAAAACTTATGGATGCATGAGAAGAAATAAATAAGGAAGAAAAAGTGATACAAAAGAGTGAAACTCCCAAAATTTCATTTACGTACAAATTACGGATTATTTAGCTATAAAAAGGTCAAGACTGTGCAATTTACATTTCTAAGTAGCAGAGTAATCATTTGTTTTACTCCTCACTGCAATGTATTTATCTTTGAGCACCGCTGCCAGGGACTTTACGGTTTGAGAGTGCGAAAATGTAGCATTTTAAATAGGTTTGCATATTGAAAAAGTATTTATCAATTTGTTGCCATTTTTTACAATTTTACGATATTTCAACTGACCCTTTTTTCGTTATTTTATTTTGAAAAAATTTTTAATTCTTCTTTTCTCTCTGCTACTATATTTTAAGGTTGATGTAACAGATCAGAAGAAACGTCGACGCCTTCGATTGCGTATCGGGAAACAAGCGGGTGAACAAGGTGCAACTGGCCCAGCTTTAGGTTTGGTCGAGGGTAATTCTACTAATACCGTTAATACAGTGGAGGACACCGAGTTCAGCAGTAGCAACG
This sequence comes from Teleopsis dalmanni, assembly GCF_002237135.1. Classification (NCBI taxonomy): domain Eukaryota; kingdom Metazoa; phylum Arthropoda; class Insecta; order Diptera; family Diopsidae; genus Teleopsis; species Teleopsis dalmanni. The sequence continues at coordinate 18,219,676 of NC_051847.1, read as the reverse complement.
TCGATAGCAAGAGTCGTGCTGGCAATGAAGCTACAACCACTTTTACGAATTCCGATGAAGTAAGTTGCCATGTGTGTTTTTAGGTGATATGATTTTCTGCACTATTTATATTCAATTTGCCGTAATTGGGATAATACTAAAGCAATTTATTATGTTTGATTTTGGCTTACTTTTGCTGCTCCTCAGCATTTTTTTATCCGATAACATATATAGATTTTCATGCAATATTTATGACAAGAAATTTACTAATCTGAACTGAATTTTTTATGAATTTCATTTTTTTTTTGTTCAAACAGTTTAAATCTGAAGATAAATCAATGAGCAACAATTGCTATAGTTTATAAATTTAAAATTTCATAAAAAAAAGTTTTAATTCTACATATTTATTTTGTTTTTCTCGTGCTTTTTCAGTTGAATGAAAAATAATTATTTTTTAATGACGTTTATAATTGGAATTGTGTGTTCTAGCCTTTATTATTAATTTTTTTTTTTTAAATATTAAACAACAATTTCTTAATTAATGAAAAGTAAAAAAGACTAAAAATAAAAATCCTCAACATCAGCATTTAAAATAATTAAAATATGAAAATTAACAACAGTTAAAATGCAATGATCAAGCACCAAGAATGCTTTTAGCATTCACTCATACACGCGCTTAGTGCTCAACTTTATTTGAATATAGTATACATAAAAAAAGCCAAACTGCTGGCTAACAGTAATATTGTTAAGGAAAGTTAATAGGCAGCTTCAAAAAAAAACATATCAATTGATAAAAAGTGCTAGCTAACATCACTAAAAAAGTGAAAAAATTAAATTGAAACAATTTAAAATTGAAACAAAAATTTAAATTCAAAAAAAGTATGATTTCACTAAAAA
>NC_051847.1:18208334-18218700 GCF_002237135.1 Teleopsis dalmanni | reverse complement strand
TTTAGTTAAGTTAAGCTGGTTAGTCGCAAGGGACACATAGACTAAGCTGATACGTTGCTATATAGAGGCATTATATATAGTATGCATCTAAGGAGTGCTTCTATCTCCTGATAGGTCTATTATATTCCTTATTGTGAACTCTTTAAACGTAAACCTAAGAAACATTTAAAAGCCTATTCTATTTTTAGCGCTCTGCATATTCAAGGTTAGGTTAGTTCATTCAGTGTTGTTTAGCGTGGGTACTTGCCTGTGAAGGCTTAAGATCACTATGCTCTAAGTGTGTTTTATCAATATAATACGCCCATAAATACCACATTGGAAATTCTATGGAATTTGAAGTTATACGTTTGGTACAACTTCCTCCTTGGTAAAAAGCGAGGCTTGCTCCAACTTCTGCCTATTTTTGGGTCACTGCACTCGATGTGAACACGCAACTTCACGCCAAATGAAAGTGAAATACAATCATTCTTACCGCGCAAATTTGGGTATTAACCACAGCCACTACGATTACTTAGGTTAGGTTGGAATGTCGTCCTCGTGACCAAAGGCCACTTAAGCCAAATAATGGGCCGTTGTAGTACTAAAGGATTATATATGCACTGACTAGAGGTTAGCGTTCATGTTAAAATGATCCAACTGAAAATTCTATAAACTTGGCTAAGTCCATAATTTTGCATGATGACAGCTCTGTTAGATCGACAAGAAAAGAAGTCGCTTAAATTTTAGATCTTCTCCTAATTAAAGATGGATACTGACACATTATAAGATAGATACAGTTTCATTATAAGATAGATCCAGTTTTATAGTAAGTCTTTCTATTACGCAGTGATCTGTTAACACCAATACTGTAGTACTAAGTAAGTTGCGCTTTAGTTCAAGCAGGTGATTGGTGAGATTTTTATCTACTTTACAAGAGTAGCTCTGATATATTTGTTTGATTGTGAGTTTAACTGTTGCAAGTGGGACACCAATATCTGAGAAGTAAATGTGTGGGAGGCAGACTGCCTGTCTTCGCAATCTCATCTGCCCTATGTCTCTTTGTCCAGGTACCCACATGAGTTAAACACTGACACGTCTACCTAGCTAATTAAGGGATGCCCGGCATTTTCGAATTCTAAGAGTTATAGTTGTAGTGACTATCAGAGAGTTAATGACAAGCTGAAGCACAGGCAGCTGCATATCCTGCGCTTGTCATTATTGTTAATGACTTACGACATGGGTTTGACGTTTTCTTTTCTTGAATCTTTTCTTGATAACGTTGGTATATATCGTGTGCACTTTACTTCGTTAAATACAGTAGGTTAATTCTTGGCTTTAACTGCCTTTAAGATATATGATAATTTTATTATGGAAATTATTGAGGAAAAAAGGGTTCTGTACGCCATTATTTTATATATAAGTAACTGAAGAGGTGTACATTGCCAATTAAAATAATATCACTTTAATTTAAGTAAAAATGTTATATAATGTTAAATATTTGATCCCACAAATGAATTTTGTTTATTATATATAAGGAAATATCTCAATTATATCCCCATGAGTAGACATTTTGTTATTCCATAAGTCGAATAAATTTGCACATACGAATTTTTCATCGCCTGTAAATTGATATAAGCCTGTGAAAGTCTACACAATTTATCTTTTTAGTGCATATTATATTTATGTATTTAAATTTATTACATTTTCAGGTACGAATTCGTGTAATATTTAAAATTCAACGTGCGCGCTTAGCTGGGTGACACTTAAAATTCAGCCGCACAATTTATCGCCTTTAAATTTCCAAATAACTTAGTTAAATTTGCGCGAAAAAGTGAGAAAATACGTTTAACACGCGTTTGACACTACACGCGTTAAATGTCAAATTGAATTTCTCATTTAACGTTGAATACGAAGTCCTTTGCATTTACGGTTGAATTTGGTAAGAGCCCACCCTATGCATATATCCTTATCCTCCTTTTGCTCCTTTTGCTCCTTTTGCTCCTTTCATTTCTTTAATGTAAACTCAACTGAATAAAAGTTTTCACACGCCGCAAATGTAAACGAATACGCGTACGCGTACGCGTACGTATCGCATGTAAATGATATATTATGTATGGATTTGTAATGATGTCCTTACGTGAGGACATCGCCGTGTGTGTGTGTTTGTTGCTCCAAAGTTTACGTATGCATTTCTGGTCAATTAAGATTGTAGGTAATGTAACTGCTCGGGCATCGAATTTGTTGTACTCGAACTCCATCCAATATGGGCAAATGGAAACAGTAATTGAATTAAATTTTCAGTTTTGTAAAAGTTTTTCCATGAGTCCATGAATTACGTATTGCATTACGTTGACTTGTTGGGGTTCACGAGAATGTGCAAATTAAGGATATTGGATGCTATATGTATAATTAGTAGATCAGATTCATTATTTATAATATTTTCATGACATGTGCATACTTTCTGTATTTCATGATATGTTGATTGAACTTCATAATTAATTCATAGTTTTTATTCTGGAAAATATTACATTAACGAAAGAATAATTTCTCTCTTATATCAATTATACAGATATAAAAAGAGTATCTGATATTGTTAACAATTTGTACGGATACCACGCATTATTTAATATTTCATGTGTTATAATTAAAGTGTCATAATTTTCCACAAATAATAATATAATATGATTTTAAATAAAAATACATATTATGGATCTGTTATTTTTTGTGAAATTATTCTTTAATTTTCTTCTCGTTCTTTGACACTTTATAAACTTGAATATCTAGTCATTCCCAATAGAAACTTCATGATATTTTTCCTTTTTTGGCATTTTTTGTGCTGTTTACCAGCACATTGATTTCTATTCACAAAAGTATTGATTTCTGATTTTTCGTGATTTTGGTGCTATTAGGCAAAATTTTTTAAAACAGTTTGTAGACATTAGATCTTTTTTTTATTTTTAAATTTGAGCAGTAAACTCGCATTTTAAAATTTTTTAATTAAATTATATAAAATGTGCAAACGTAAAAGTCAAGAACGACTTTGGGTCAGCTGGATAAGGAGCGCTGGCTCTGAGCTTCACATTTGGCAGAGCACGAGTTCGATTTCTGGTACCAGCAGTCACAAAAAATTATTTACGAATAATGAAATACAAGTATTATTTCCAAGACCACTGATGATGGGTTTTTCGACACAGCTGTAAGGTCAATTAATTAAAATAATATAAAAGGAATTTTTGTTGTTGTAGTTCACTGTTCTTTCTGCTAGCATTTTTTAATATTTTATATTAATGCAATTTATATTTCGAAGATATTTTTACAATCAGCAAGCATTTCAGCACTTTTAAATGAATTATTCTTTTTTTTATATCACATGTTTCTGTGATGTCAGATGGCTATTTTAATACTCAAAATGCTTATACATAACATACATCTCTTTCATATCCATTTTTTTTGTGAAACAATATTCTATTATACTTTTAATACTATACTTTATTCTTTTTTTGGTTTTTTTTAGGTGGAAAGCATTCGCAGCCAGAGTGTGAGACTACTCACTAATTATTTTCTCTTCTCCTTTTTCATATACTTATATTATGATCTCTTTACTCAGAATTTTTATATTTTTTAGTGCTGCAAGTAAGCACTCAATAATATTTTTTTAGCGAAATCATCCTTTTTTTGAATTTAAATTTTTGTTTTAATTTTAAATTGTTTTAATTTAATTTTTTCACTTTTTTAGTGATGTTAGCTAGCACCTTTTATCAATTGAAATGTTTCTACGAAAATATCTTATAGAAATTTCAAAAGAATTTATTTTAGTTTTTCGTTGTTTTTGTGCTGCAAAGTTGGTTTTTTTTTCAAATCATTTTCTTTTTTTTGAAGCTCTCTGTTAACTTTTCTCAATAATATTACTGTTAGCCAGCAGTCTGGCTTTTTTATCTTATCTTGTCATTAGATTAAAATCAATTCATTATGGCAATTCATAACCAGTGTAAAATTTTCAATGCGAGACTTAACTATTTTAATTATTATATTCTTTCCAATACCGCATGGTGCTTGATGATGGCATTTTAACTGTTGTTAATTTTCATATTTTAATTATTTTAAATGCAGATGTTGAGGATTTTTATTTTTAGTCTTTTTTACTTTTCATTAATTAAGAAATTGTTGTTTAATATTCAAAAAAAAAAATGAATAATAAACCTAGAACACACAATTCCAATTATAAACGTCATTAAAAAATAATTATTTTTTATTCAACTGAAAAAGTACGAGAAAAATAAAATAATTTTGTAGAATTAAAACTTTTTTTTTATGAAATTTTAAATTTATAAACTATAGCAATTGTTGCTCATTGATTTATCTTCAGATTTAAACTGTTTGAACAAAAAAAAAATGAAATTCATAAAAAATTCAGTTCAGATTAGTAAATTTCTTGTCATAAATATTGCATGAAAATCTATATATGTTATCGGATAAAAAAATGCTGAGGAGCAGCAAAAGTAAGCCAAAATCAAACATAATAAATTGCTTTAGTATTATCCCAATTACGGAAAATTGAATATAAATAGTGCAGAAAATCATATCACCTAAAAATACACATGGCAACTTACTTCATCGGAATTCGTAAAAGTGGTTGTAGCTTCATTGCCAGCACGACTCTTGCTATCGACGTTGCTACTGCTGAACTCGGTGTCCTCCACTGTATTAACGGTATTAGTAGAATTACCCTCGACCAAACCTAAAGCTGGGCCAGTTGCACCTTGTTCACCCGCTTGTTTCCCGATACGCAATCGAAGGCGTCGACGTTTCTTCTGATCTGTTACATCAACCTTAAAATATAGTAGCAGAGAGAAAAGAAGAATTAAAAATTTTTTCAAAATAAAATAACGAAAAAAGGGTCAGTTGAAATATCGTAAAATTGTAAAAAATGGCAACAAATTGATAAATACTTTTTCAATATGCAAACCTATTTAAAATGCTACATTTTCGCACTCTCAAACCGTAAAGTCCCTGGCAGCGGTGCTCAAAGATAAATACATTGCAGTGAGGAGTAAAACAAATGATTACTCTGCTACTTAGAAATGTAAATTGCACAGTCTTGACCTTTTTATAGCTAAATAATCCGTAATTTGTACGTAAATGAAATTTTGGGAGTTTCACTCTTTTGTATCACTTCTTCTTCCTTATTTATTTCTTCTCATGCATCCATAAGTTTTTCTATTATTACTTGGCCTTTGGCTATGGCAGGCCGGGCAAACAATTTCGGTAGGAAGAGCTTAAAAATAATTGGAAAATACTTTGGCCAATTTTTCCAATTTCTTCAATATTTCTAATGCAATAAATGGACTTTTATTTCTGTCCCTTTTGATGTTTCAAGCAAGTGCCTTCATATTATTTCGTTAAATTTGTGGTTACAATAACTTTTTTAACTGAGCTCTACTCTGCCTGAAACCATTTATAAATTGAAGTAATTGAGAGGCCAAAATCATATTGTTGACCTTTTTTTCATGGGCTTAAATAAGTTAAGAATTTACTATTTGGGTTCTCTTGTTAGAGTTTTTTTTTTGAAAAAATTTAATAAAGAATGACTAGAATTTTGTGTGAATTAATTATAGACGATTTTGTAAAATTTTAATATAATTGAATTTAATTATTATAAACAAATACCGATTTTAAGTTAAAAATTCCATACCTAAAACTAGAATAGATGAATGTGATTTTCATTAAGTAATTAACTTATAACGCAACTCGACAGTAGTTGACAGATATTTAAGACTTTAAGAAATACAAAAATTATTATACATAGGGTTAATACAGTCATTTTTAATCCGTGTTTTTGATACGTATATAGCTATCCAGTATTTTTTTTATTTATTATTTTCTATTTAAGTTTTATTCTGTCATTATTTGGATGCATTTTGTTAATTGATGTTTTGAGTTATGTTTGTTTTTAGTGGATGGATTGATAAATATATATATATAAATATATATATATATATATCTATATATAAATATATATAAATGTAAAAAGATATATACATAGATAAAGAGACAAGTGTTATAACATAGGTACATTCTAGTGAACTATGACAAGTTTAAGTATTCCTTTAAAACCCTGCTTAATAGTTGAAGAGTGACAGTCTTTTCATTCTTTTATCTTTTTAAAATAACACAAAAATTTTTATTTAATATTTTGGAATCAGAAATTGTATTTTCGAATTTTAATATGGCATATATCGTACTGCACTAAAATAACATAGACTTGTAAAAGTAGATAAATAACTTTACATTATTAAATCAAATAATGGTTAAACATTAGATACTTTCTTTTAAAGTATTGATTTGTCCAATAAATATATTGCAGACCAACCTAAATTTAGAGATCTTTTTTATCAGACTTTTTTAAGCCCCATTTTTCTTTTATGTGCTCTATGGTTGCTCGGATTTTCAGCTGTCAGATTATAATCCACTATGTGTTAGTAATTTGTTCTGTAGACCAGTGAAGTGTATCATTAAGCCATTTATGTTTTTTTTTATCCATTATCGTTTGCTTAGGTCTGATGCTTAACTAGATATATGACAATATTTGTGAGCAGAGTAAGACATGACTATTGAAGATTCTAAACTAGAAAAACTTTAATAATGTTCTGCTTAGTCCGCGTAGATGGTGATCAAACTATTTACGTTAGTTTAGTACTTGATGTCTGATAAGTTTTATAATATAAATAGGTACACGGTATTAAGTTTGACTAGATTCCTCTTAAGATATGAATATTGGATTTTAGGATTTAGTAGAAATGGCTAATGCTGTCCTTTTCAGATTTCAATAAAAATCTAATATAATCTAAATAAAATCTAAATATTTACTGTATCTAGGAATATGAATTAAAAAAAATTGTTTCTGAAATAAAAGGTGCATGAGTGCTGGAAATATGGTACATTGGGTTTGGATACAAATACCACTCATTTCTAAAACACGTGTTTTTAATTTTTAATGATTGGTGACTGTTTCAGGCACGAAATTTCAAACAGTTATAGAAGCGATACTAGAGGTTTGGCTGAATTTGATATCGTTAAAGATAAATAGGATAGAGACGGGCTAAAGACTATTCAGATTCATCTAACCTTAGTAACCTATTACAAAATATCAAATAAAATTATATCATATATGAGAAGGCTTAGTACTTTTGTTTAAATTGAAATACATATAAAAAATTCTTATTATTTTTGTAATTAAAAGAAATTGTTTAAAATCTTAAAAAATGTGAAATCCTTTAAGACCATCAGAAATTTTTAATTAAACAATGCCACACAATTCTTGACATTTTTTTTTGCTTCTGTTTGACATCTCAAATTTTAATTAAGCGCTTGCCAAATGCGTACATGTGATAAGGCAGCAAATTACTTAGTAGACAATGACAACATAACAAATCATAAAACCCGCATGTTAATTTTTAACAGTTAAGATACTTTGTATTATTGTAAAAATGTATATAATGTTCTGTAATATGTCATTGGCACATCTCTGTCAAATGCTGTACTCGTACAAGGACAACACATGCGAGGAGGAGCAAAGGAGCAATGATACTCAAATGCCACAAAATTTCAAATGTGTTTGAGTTTAAGTTTTTTCCCTCTTTTGTTGGAGTGTGTAGTCGTATTGCTTCACTGCGGGTAGAAGAAGATTTAACTAATTAAATTATCATACAACCACATAGGAATATATAATTTGTGGCTCTGAAGCTGAAGCTACTGCTGGTCCAATGACAACATATACTCGTAGCAATGATTGTAAAATATCTAATTACAAGAAACTGAACGAATATAAAATGATGTTTACATTTTAGTTCTAATGATAAGCAACTCGACAGTAGTTAACAGATATTTAAGACTATCAGAAATGTATAAGTTAACAAGGATAATTTAAACAATTTCACAAATATGTATTTTTTTACTAAAAATATTTCTAGGCAGGATTGTTCACAGCCCCTTTCAATCTATGTTTTTAATATAGCTAGTGAGTATTTTTTTCTTAATTTTTATTTAATTTGTTCATTATTTTGGTGCTGTTAACTGGTGCTTTGATTTTTTATGGATATATGTAGAAAAAAATGTATATGATAGAAGTAGAGTTAGATGACCTAATATTCGGTCGTGAAGGAAGTGTAGGGGTTTTTAAAAAAATTGTATCAACACTAAATTAGTTGCAAAAATACAATTGACTGAGTTTTAAGAAGCTGTGCCACATTCACATAAAATACATTTTTATCCAAGTTTTTTCCGGGATTTTTAGAAAAAATCAAGATGTATTTGAGTTGTTTACTATTGATGAGACTTGAGTTAATCAATATGATGTTAGAAGTATAAACAAGAAGTTAAGCAGCAGTATTAATCTAAGTCTTTGGCTCTAATTCTAATTCGTGAAAAGCACTCAACAAAAAGGAGTTAGTATAATAGTTTTGGAATGTAAAAGGAACTTCATCGATAAACGAATTTTATATTTGACAAAAAATTCGAATTATTATTAAATTTATTATCAAATTAATTTGGATCAAGTAGCTGTAAAAATATTTGAAAAAAAATTCAGAATGCTCACTTAAAAGAACTATTATTATTAAATAATAATAGATAAAAAACTATAATATTTCGTAAATAAATGTATGCAAAAACTAAAGACGTAACTAGTTTATGTATTAAATTTAGTTCCATCTGATTTCTGGCTGTTCTCACACTTCATAAAATTCGTTCGTAAAACATAATTCTCTTGAAATGACGAGGGGTGCTTTGCTAATATTCTGAAAAGACATGACATGATAAAGAATCGTAGAAATAAGTATATAGAAGTTGAAACGGATTATTTTTAAAATGGTTAATTTGTACAAATAAATCCCCATTATTTCATTTCCATTCCCTTAGCTTGTTAAACAATCGATCTTATGTTATATATCTTTACATATTTATGGAATGATTTGTTATCACGGAAGTTGCCAGAAACAGTGGAATCGGTTCAGAATCGACCAAAACTGTTCAATAAAATATCGCACAATATCTATTATCATATCATTCACTACAAAAAAGATCTTCAGATAATAAAGCTGGTTATTTGTTATTAATATAGCTGACTTGACATATTTAGTACTCTAAAATTTATTTTGATTTAGTAGATTATGTATAGAATATAAGCTAAGCATAAATGTATATTTCACGCAAATACAATAATAATTTTTTCTTATACTAACATTTACAAAGAGAAATAGACACAGTGGGATTGTCATCAGCAGTGATGAGTTAACATTTAACATAAACATATCCTTCATACAATTTTTTATGTAAATGACAGATGATTAATATTTAAATTTTTCTTGTCTGAGCTTCCATTTCTAGCAGATCCTAAAAGCGAGTTTGTATGAGTTTGCACGTGCCTCTGTCATTATTCGAGTGCGTGAGCTGAAGAGTACTTGTAAATTTAATTTAAAATTATTTTTAATACCTTAACTGCAGTAACAAAATATTCCCAGAAAAACAAGTAAGTAACTCTAGTTTTACTCTACATACGTGCAATTTTTAACCTAATACTAAGAACGCACGAACACAATGAATTTTTGTTTCTAAGTATAATTGTTGTTGTTTTGTTTTGTTCAAGTATTGTTTTATTTGTATTAACCTTTTGCCACAAAATACAATAATAATAAAAAATTGTGCAAATAAAGAAAAAACAAATAAAAGTTCAAAATACAAACAACAGGTGCAATTAAAAAATACTTGAAAAAATTAAGTAACTTAACAACACATTGTATCCTTATCCTGATCCTTATATCCATAAACATGTATCACAAATAAAACGTTAAGAAATACTTGGCATAAATTAACACATTCTCACATGCACTTGAGCAGTGCTACACTCTACTACTCTACTCTATGTATATCCTGCATATCCTGCGAATGTTGGTACAAGCAATTATTTTGCAATTTAACTTTTTGTTTGCCCATTTTTGTGACTTTAGTATTTTTCATATTTACATTCTTAAATACTTTCACAATTAAAATATCATATATGTTTATATCATTTTGTTTTTGTTTTCCACATATACTAATAATTAAATATTTATTTAACGTTACTGGTATATTTATTCAAATGGAAAGCCTTTTGTTATTACTCTTATAATGAGTTCTGAAACAAAGTTATTTGCACCAGGAAATTAATTAAAGTAATTTTAATTTTCAAGTTTCAAGGTTTTTATTATACAGGGTGTTTTCTTAGCACTTACTATCTGAATATGACAATATTCAAAGAGTTTATCGTTTCTCTGATTGGTGATAGTATATTAATATTCATAATTGTTTGGGGGCAATGCTTGCAAACTGTGAAAATACTAATCCAAAATCC
>NC_051847.1:18197766-18208234 GCF_002237135.1 Teleopsis dalmanni | reverse complement strand
TTCATATTGACAAAACCATATGATATAACTACTTTATTTTGTAAAAACTATGGAAAAAATAAGATTATAAGATTCATTGGGGTACATTGAACAATGGATATATGAAATAATTAGTTTAGACGTAAGTCTCTTTTGGCGAAAATGATACTTAAAGACATCAACGAGTTTTTGCCAGGCAAAGCCATTATATTTCAATAGCAACAGAAGATTTTATCAGACATTGTCTTATAGGTTGACATGAGTTAAGAAGAGATATCACATCCAATAACTACAGTTGTGGCTGTACCAATGACAGGAAGGAAGTTACAACTGCATTGGAAAAGTATGTTATGACCAGATACTGTCTTATAGTTTGACATACCTCAAGTATAAGTATCACATACTTTTAAGCACTTTCACTGCTTTAAAAATGACTATTATAAGTTAATGTGTTGGTTTTATAAATGCCTCTGGCTGGTTCTAGTTTGACCTTCTCTCTACTATCCTCTATTAAGAGATTTTGCTTTTTTTTAGCAAACTGAGGAGAATTCGTTCTTACCTCCAACACAACTAACTAACTAATTAACTAAGTTAATATCAGTTGTAAGATATTTCATATCATGTCAATGAGGCTCATACACGGTTACCAAAATTTATAGCAATAAAAAGGTTCAACGATGGGTGATAATTTATTAGAAGCCCTGCTTCGTTTATGTTATATCACAACGGGCTAATGAATACTGACGTTCACACATACCTAATTTCTCTAAATGAAGTTTGTAGTTATGTAGTTAGAAACTTTGTCTTTATTGCTGTTCAGTTTTTTACATAATCTCTCATATGCTAAAAACAGCTTAATGCATTCTTAAATAAAAAAATATATAAAAATTTAAGATATATTTTCCTACATTTCTTGATGCTTTTATGAAATAATTTCCTTGCTTGAATTCACATATATTCAATGCGGTCAACTAACCACTTTAGTTAGCTTCAATTCAATCGAACTTGTGTAACTGAAGCTCAAGTAGGAAGCAATTCATGCTGAGTTCAATACTTTGAATTATATTATATTTGCAATTTAAGATTTATGTAATATGTATTTATCTTATCATGTATAAAAGCAGCTTTGAATAATAGTTGAATGGTTATCTTATAATTTCCCCAAACATGGACACTTAACCAGTCAAAAAGTTACTGATTTGCATAAGAGTTAGAATAGATGCATGTGGCTGTTGTGCGTTCAAGTGAAAGGCAAAACTTCAAATTCAGTGTCTTCATCTGCAATAATGTGAATTCCTTTCACTCTCAGTATCTACCCTATCAAGAAATATGGTCACATTTATTACAACCGTAAAATAAGTAAAAAATAAATAAAAATACGAATACGAATACAGAGGCACAGTTTCAGTAAACAAAGCCAAAGTCTTCTTCAGTTTCAGTATATACGTAGGATCCGACTACATATTTCCTCAGCATTTGTTTTATTTGCTTTTTATTTCCTATAATTTTACTTTCCTCTTATTTTGTGTCATTTTTTATAAGGTCGCCTTTATAGCGAAAACTTTTTTCATATAACAAAAAAAAATACACATTCAATAATTTCGCATTAAAGCAGTCGTTATTGCAAAAATTATGCTCAGGCCAGAAACCGAGAGGATAATCAAAGCGATAAAAATAAATAAATTGTTTTTGCATGAGATGAAAAAAAAAAAAACAAAAAGAAACATTGGTTAAGACTAGGCCAAAAGAAATTTAAGAAATTCGGTCCAGCGTAAAATTAGCCCAATGTATACGTCCATGGTAATCTAGCGGGAATTTCAAGTTAAGCTTAAAAGGATAACGATGTTAAAAAATACTGCAGAACCACTAAAGTAAAAAATATTAAAAGTTGTGTATTATATTTTTGTTGGGTATATTAAGCACAGAAAGGAAGGAAATATTAAGTGTTTTAAAGATACAAAGTTATATTATAATATTAATTTAAATATGGAATATATTATAGCTAGTATGTAATGTAGCTACACATTGTGATATGTATGACTTAATTAATTTAATTGTCATAAGTTTAAATTAAGTTTGAAAATTCCTTTACACTCCTGTTCACATTCTGAATTCCCTATATTTACAGTTCACTACTGTATTTAACTAAATAATTTATGCACTACTAAATATCTCGATAGTAGTTTCTTACTACTGTCATTACGAAAATTCGTAGTTGATGTAGAAATCACGACTTAAATAATTAAAACAATAAATCTCTCAATACTCAAAACTGTTTTTAAAGCTATTAATTAATTAAATTTCATTATAATTATTTTAATTACTAACGTTTTTATTTTGGACCACAGTGCGTATGAGTGCTGTTAAAATAATATTATATTTTCATGCAATTAACTGTGGGTATACTGTATACCGTATACCGTATACACATACATAATTTCTTATCATTTTTATCGTCCTTTTCACATGATTACATTTTTTACTCATCATTGACATCGTTACTATGATTATCATAATTGAAATAATGTATTCGTAGCTTATTAAGAATAACTTAAATAGAGTATACATCTTTTTAATATTCCGAGGGTGCATATTTTTTATGATATACGAGTAACAACATTGTGAACAAAAATAAAGTTTTTTTTAATTTTTTTTGGTAATATTATTACATTTTTTTCGATTAAAAACACTACATTTAATTTACAATCTATGTTCATGTTTACTTTTTGACATTAAGAATGATTTTTATCATCTTTAATTAGTTTATCCCTACATTCATGGTAAGGTGTCCTTTTTCAGCAGAACAGAGTTGAGTTTGCTGGTGGGATATTTAACGGGTCGCCATGGATCCGAAGAGATAGATTGTTAACTCTGCTTAGAAGCAGACGAGACTTCCAGTCACATTCTCTGTGACTGCCCAGCTTTGATTTGGGACAGGAAGAGGTCACTGGGTCAAGAACTACTCTCCCTTTTTGACATTAGAACGTCCTCAACGGCTGGCATTCTGGCTTTCATTAGGAAGTCGGAATGTCTTCTATTCGGTTAAGGTCTATTGCAGCTCAAAAGATCAAACATAGTCGCAGTGCTCCGCTTCGTTGATTTACGTGCAAAAACTTATTAGAACCTTTTACTGTTACTCGTTCTGCTACTTTTATTTTATGTATGATTCCTTATGAGTTTGAAAGGTAAGATTTCCCAACTGGTTCTTGACTGTTTGATTCTTATTGTATGCTTTTTCTTACTAGGAATTATTGAAATAGGATATGTTACCAATTTGGGCACCCAGTTTAACATAATTCTGCGATTGTTGAAAATATTTTATGCTAGCGTCTGCGATTAATTGAAACGAAAATATTTTGTATTTCGTATGAATACTAGAATATCTCTAGTAAAATTATTTTTAAATTATTTTATAAAATGTTAAACCATTAAGTAAGTGTATAATGCCTTGAATGACAGTTTATGTTACTTAAACATTACAGCTAAATTAGTGCTATGAAATAAGTAAACCTTTTTTATGATTTAAGTTAAGCACTGACTGCATGCGTGTGCGAACCGAAGGGATTTACTTTGTAATTCATGCAGTGTATGAGTTTATTTATTTTAAAAAATCAAAATGTATACTAAAAATAAATCAATTGTTAATTTCCAAAATAGTTGCCCCCAGAAATAGGGTTTTCAACTTAAAAATTTAACCTCTAAACAAACATTGCTCGTAAGAATTAAGAATTTAATGAAGCAGTAAGTTATAAGCAAGATTTAAAGATTAAAAGATTTTTGATATACATTATATTACCATAAGTCGAATTATGGTTATATCTGTTTTATTTTTATTTATATTTCGTCGTATTTATTGTATAGTATTACGAGTAGAATATTTAAATGGTAGTGGAATGGTAGAGAAGGCAACATGATATGCAAAAAATTTCAATAAATCTAGTTGTGTGCCTACTTCTTGCTAACTGAAAATAAATTATTGCTACCAAATTTAATATCTTAAATAAATAAAAATCAGCCTACCAAATACTTGAAGTGAATTTATTACGGATTTTTTCGTGTTGTTTTAAGGGCCGTAAGATCAAAGGCCTACCTACCACGTTTCGGACTACGACTGCACCTTTGCCATTTATCAGCTAAGAAAATACCAAATACCAAATAGCAAATAGCAAATTCATGCAACAATATTCGATTCAACAAATATTCAACAAGAATAAAGATTAAATATTTGATTTGGTATGGTTTGGTATGGTTTCTCTTACGGTCAGTAATTCTGTCACAAACAGATCAGGAAAACAAAATACAACTAAGTATAAGTATAAATAAAATAAAAATAAATATAAAAATCAAAATGAAAATAAATATAAGAGAAAGAATCGAAGAATAGAAGAATAGAAGAATCTATAAGATAAAAATAGATAAATGTATAATAACATCTTTCGATAAACAAACGGAATCGTGCACAAATAGAATATAAAAATCAGTATCGGAACGAGGGTTAAAGTTACCTTAAACAAAGATACAAAACACAGACAAAAGTAAAATATACAAAAAATAATTTGAAATAAGTAATTTACTTTGGATTTGTCCTTTTGTAAATAAATTTTCGTACATTTTTATTTATTTATGTTTGGTTTATAAATGCCGTTGTGTGTTTAGTCCAGACCGCAATTTTCGGTTAACAGGTGCTGACATTTCGGTAATGAATTGTTAAAGGAGCAATTACGATAGAACGACAGGATTTAATATTGATTGAATTGAAATTTAATATTGTAGCTTTTTAAAGTGAGTGAATTAATTGATGTAAAAATATTGATAGAATTCTATATTTGACTTGAGATATATTAACTTTAATGGCATACAATATATGGTAAAAGATACAGAGATATTTTTATTTCATATATATAAGTTTAGTTAAGTTAAGCTGGTTAGTCGCTATATAGAGGCATTATATATAGTATGCATCTAAGGAGTGCTTCTATCTCCTGATAGGTCTATTATATTCCTTAATTGTGAACTCCTTAAACGTAAACCTAAGAAACATTTAAAAGCCTACTCTATTCTTAGCGCTCTGCACATTCAAGGTTAGGTTAGTTCATTCAGTGTTGTTTAACGTGGGAACTTGCCTGTGAAGGCTTAAGATCACTATGCTCTAAGTGTGTTTTATCAATATAATAGGCCCATAAATACCACATTGGAAATTCTATGGAATTTAAAGTTATTTGAAGACAACTTCCTCTTTGGTAAGGAGCGAGGCTTCCTCCAACTTCTGCCGATTTTTGGGTCAGAGCACTCGATGTGAACACACAACTTTTTGCCAAATGAAAGCAAAATACAATCATTCTTCCCGCGTAAGTTTGGGTATTAACCACAGCCACCACCACTGGTTAGGTTAGGTTAGAATGTCGGCCTTATAACCAGAGCCCATTTAAGCCAAATAATGGCCTGTTAGCGGCCTCTATCGTAGACTAGCGGTCAGCGTACGAGCAACGCGGTAAGGCACAATTCCCCCATCACGTGAAAAAGAACAAAACTGAAAATTCTTTAAACTTGGTTAAGTCCATAATTTTGCAGAATCAGAACTCTGTTAGGTCGACAATAAAAGAAGCCTCGAAGAAACCATAGATCTTCTCCTAGCTAAAGATGGACACTGACACATGAGGTGGAGTACAGTTTTCTCCTCATATGAAGAGCCATCACCTCGGCTCCATTATAAGTTAGACCCAGTTTCATAGCAAGTCTGATATCGTAGTACCAAGCAGGTTACGCCTTAGGTGGAACAGGCAACAGATGGGATTTTATTAGAAGAGATCAATCTGAAGATCTGACAAGAGTGTTATCTGCTCCATCTTTTTTTGGTAATGCTCTGATATATTTGTTTGATTGTGAGTTTAACTGTTGCAAGTGGGACATTAAGATCTGAGAAGTGAATGTGTGGGAGGCAGACGGCCTGTCTTGGCAATCTCGTCTGCCCCATGTCTCTTTGTCCAGGAACCCACTGACACGTCTACCTAACTAATTAAGGGATGCCCGGCATTTTCGAATTGTAAGAGTTATAGTTGTAGTGACTATCAGAGAGTTAATGACAACTTGAAGCACAGGCAGCTGGATGTCCTGCGCTTGTCATTATTGTTAATGACTTACGACATGGGTTTGACGTTAATAGTTTGTGGTCTAATTTACCACGTGGTCATAGCACACTTAACATAGTTCTGCAATCTTTTTTTGATAACGTTGGTATATATCGTGTGCACTTTTCTTCGTTAAATGCAGTAGGTTAATTCTCGGCTTTAACTGCCTTTAAGATATATGATAATTTTATTATGGAAATTATTGAGGAAAAAGGGTTCTGTAACCATTATTTTATATACCTATAAGTAATTGAAGAGGTGTACATTGCCAATTAAAATAATATCACTTTAATTTAAGTAAAAATGTTATATAATGTTAAATATTTGATCCCACAAATAAATTTTGTTTATTATATATAAGGAAATATCTCAATTATATCCCCCTGAGTAGACATTTTGTTATTCCATAATTCGAATAAATTTGCACATACGAATTTTTCATCGCCTGTAAATTGATATAAGCCTGTGAAAGTCTACACAATTTATCTTTTTAGTGCATATTACATTTATGTATTTAAATTTATTACATTTTCAGGTACGAATTCGTGTAATATTTAAAATTCAACGTGCGCGCTTAGCTGGGTGACACTTAAAATTCAGCCGCACAATTTATCGCCTTTAAATTTCCAAATAACTTAGTTAAATTTGCGCGAAAAAGTGAGAAAATACGTTTAACACGCGTTTGACACTACACGCGTTAAATGTCAAATTGAATTTCTCATTTAACGTTGAATACGAAGTCCTTTGCATTTACGGTTGAATTTGGTAAGAGCCCACCCTATGCATATATCCTTATCCTCCTTTTGCTCCTTTTGCTCCTTTTGCTCCTTTCATTTCTTTAATGTAAACTCAACTGAATAAAAGTTTTCACACGCCGCAAATGTAAACGAATACGCGTACGCGTACGCGTACGTATCGCATGTAAATGATATATTATGTATGGATTTGTAATGATGTCCTTACGTGAGGACATCGCCGTGTGTGTGTGTTTGTTGCTCCAAAGTTTACGTATGCATTTCTGGTCAATTAAGATTGTAGGTAATGTAACTGCTCGGGCATCGAATTTGTTGTACTCGAACTCCATCCAATATGGGCAAATGGAAACAGTAATTGAATTAAATTTTCAGTTTTGTAAAAGTTTTTCCATGAGTCCATGAATTACGTATTGCATTACGTTGACTTGTTGGGGTTCACGAGAATGTGCAAATTAAGGATATTGGATGCTATATGTATAATTAGTAGATCAGATTCATTATTTATAATATTTTCATGACATGTGCATACTTTCTGTATTTCATGATATGTTGATTGAACTTCATAATTAATTCATAGTTTTTATTCTGGAAAATATTACATTAACGAAAGAATAATTTCTCTCTTATATCAATTATACAGATATAAAAAGAGTATCTGATATTGTTAACAATTTGTACGGATACCACGCATTATTTAATATTTCATGTGTTATAATTAAAGTGTCATAATTTTCCACAAATAATAATATAATATGATTTTAAATAAAAATACATATTATGGATCTGTTATTTTTTGTGAAATTATTCTTTAATTTTCTTCTCGTTCTTTGACACTTTATAAACTTGAATATCTAGTCATTCCCAATAGAAACTTCATGATATTTTTCCTTTTTTGGCATTTTTTGTGCTGTTTACCAGCACATTGATTTCTATTCACAAAAGTATTGATTTCTGATTTTTCGTGATTTTGGTGCTATTAGGCAAAATTTTTTAAAACAGTTTGTAGACATTAGATCTTTTTTTTATTTTTAAATTTGAGCAGTAAACTCGCATTTTAAAATTTTTTAATTAAATTATATAAAATGTGCAAACGTAAAAGTCAAGAACGACTTTGGGTCAGCTGGATAAGGAGCGCTGGCTCTGAGCTTCACATTTGGCAGAGCACGAGTTCGATTTCTGGTACCAGCAGTCACAAAAAATTATTTACGAATAATGAAATACAAGTATTATTTCCAAGACCACTGATGATGGGTTTTTCGACACAGCTGTAAGGTCAATTAATTAAAATAATATAAAAGGAATTTTTGTTGTTGTAGTTCACTGTTCTTTCTGCTAGCATTTTTTAATATTTTATATTAATGCAATTTATATTTCGAAGATATTTTTACAATCAGCAAGCATTTCAGCACTTTTAAATGAATTATTCTTTTTTTTATATCACATGTTTCTGTGATGTCAGATGGCTATTTTAATACTCAAAATGCTTATACATAACATACATCTCTTTCATATCCATTTTTTTTGTGAAACAATATTCTATTATACTTTTAATACTATACTTTATTCTTTTTTTGGTTTTTTTTAGGTGGAAAGCATTCGCAGCCAGAGTGTGAGACTACTCACTAATTATTTTCTCTTCTCCTTTTTCATATACTTATATTATGATCTCTTTACTCAGAATTTTTATATTTTTTAGTGCTGCAAGTAAGCACTCAATAATATTTTTTTAGCGAAATCATCCTTTTTTTGAATTTAAATTTTTGTTTTAATTTTAAATTGTTTTAATTTAATTTTTTCACTTTTTTAGTGATGTTAGCTAGCACCTTTTATCAATTGAAATGTTTCTACGAAAATATCTTATAGAAATTTCAAAAGAATTTATTTTAGTTTTTCGTTGTTTTTGTGCTGCAAAGTTGGTTTTTTTTTCAAATCATTTTCTTTTTTTTGAAGCTCTCTGTTAACTTTTCTCAATAATATTACTGTTAGCCAGCAGTCTGGCTTTTTTATCTTATCTTGTCATTAGATTAAAATCAATTCATTATGGCAATTCATAACCAGTGTAAAATTTTCAATGCGAGACTTAACTATTTTAATTATTATATTCTTTCCAATACCGCATGGTGCTTGATGATGGCATTTTAACTGTTGTTAATTTTCATATTTTAATTATTTTAAATGCAGATGTTGAGGATTTTTATTTTTAGTCTTTTTTACTTTTCATTAATTAAGAAATTGTTGTTTAATATTCAAAAAAAAAAATGAATAATAAACCTAGAACACACAATTCCAATTATAAACGTCATTAAAAAATAATTATTTTTTATTCAACTGAAAAAGTACGAGAAAAATAAAATAATTTTGTAGAATTAAAACTTTTTTTTTATGAAATTTTAAATTTATAAACTATAGCAATTGTTGCTCATTGATTTATCTTCAGATTTAAACTGTTTGAACAAAAAAAAAATGAAATTCATAAAAAATTCAGTTCAGATTAGTAAATTTCTTGTCATAAATATTGCATGAAAATCTATATATGTTATCGGATAAAAAAATGCTGAGGAGCAGCAAAAGTAAGCCAAAATCAAACATAATAAATTGCTTTAGTATTATCCCAATTACGGAAAATTGAATATAAATAGTGCAGAAAATCATATCACCTAAAAATACACATGGCAACTTACTTCATCGGAATTCGTAAAAGTGGTTGTAGCTTCATTGCCAGCACGACTCTTGCTATCGACGTTGCTACTGCTGAACTCGGTGTCCTCCACTGTATTAACGGTATTAGTAGAATTACCCTCGACCAAACCTAAAGCTGGGCCAGTTGCACCTTGTTCACCCGCTTGTTTCCCGATACGCAATCGAAGGCGTCGACGTTTCTTCTGATCTGTTACATCAACCTTAAAATATAGTAGCAGAGAGAAAAGAAGAATTAAAAATTTTTTCAAAATAAAATAACGAAAAAAGGGTCAGTTGAAATATCGTAAAATTGTAAAAAATGGCAACAAATTGATAAATACTTTTTCAATATGCAAACCTATTTAAAATGCTACATTTTCGCACTCTCAAACCGTAAAGTCCCTGGCAGCGGTGCTCAAAGATAAATACATTGCAGTGAGGAGTAAAACAAATGATTACTCTGCTACTTAGAAATGTAAATTGCACAGTCTTGACCTTTTTATAGCTAAATAATCCGTAATTTGTACGTAAATGAAATTTTGGGAGTTTCACTCTTTTGTATCACTTCTTCTTCCTTATTTATTTCTTCTCATGCATCCATAAGTTTTTCTATTATTACTTGGCCTTTGGCTATGGCAGGCCGGGCAAACAATTTCGGTAGGAAGAGCTTAAAAATAATTGGAAAATACTTTGGCCAATTTTTCCAATTTCTTCAATATTTCTAATGCAATAAATGGACTTTTATTTCTGTCCCTTTTGATGTTTCAAGCAAGTGCCTTCATATTATTTCGTTAAATTTGTGGTTACAATAACTTTTTTAACTGAGCTCTACTCTGCCTGAAACCATTTATAAATTGAAGTAATTGAGAGGCCAAAATCATATTGTTGACCTTTTTTTCATGGGCTTAAATAAGTTAAGAATTTACT
>NC_051847.1:18195979-18197666 GCF_002237135.1 Teleopsis dalmanni | reverse complement strand
TAAAACCGAATTCAGCTATTTTGTCCATCATTACAGATTATAAACATCTTTGAGCTTTTTATATGAAATTTCCATTACTTTACCCTCATTACCACATGCTTCTTGGGATTATTAATTTTATTATTATTATTTTTGACAAAATGTCATAGTAGACTCTTCACCATAAAGCTATACCCATACATAAGCGGTCTAATTTAATTAAACATCATAATGTGATGTCATGTAGATGACACAGAAACATTCCGAGTTTGTTATCCACTAAGAACCCTCAAAGTGTTCCCCAAAAGACCTTTTTAGTTTCATTTACATTTGTGCTTAAATGTTTGGGTATTGTGCCACAACCAAGTTAAGTTAAATAGTAAGGAAGTTAATTTTTTAGAAAGTTTTGGTTTGAAGTTGAAAATTATTCAAAATTATAAAATTTTTTTTTTTTATTTAAGAAATATTTTTATTTTTTTTTAAAATAAACAATATTTTATAGTTTCTTTTTGTAATTATTTTTTACTTTTTTATTGTACTAAATTATCTGTGCTCGGTCTCAGCATTTTCTCTACAAGTGCCCAACTCTGATCGCCAGAAGAAATCGGTTTTCAGGAAAGAATTTTTTTGACACTTTGCCGGCTTGATCATCGGTAAAGACGAAGGATCTATTAAATTTTCTTTCATTTTATATCTTGCAATTTCTTGCGAGGGATGTGGTAGTTAAACGACGAAAATCGCTAGTTGTGGTCAGTATCTGCTAACCTAAGTATCTGAAAACTAAAGGATAGCAGACAATAAGTTCACAACGACTTAGTAATACCGTTATAACTGGTACTGAAAAACTAATAAGACTTGGTCAAATAGTTTCATATCTCTCAAAATACTTAAGCAAGATGTATCACATATAAGAAACATCAACCTCATATACAATAGTGCACCATGACTTGTGACCGAAAAGCTTTCGGAAATTCTCATTTAAAATTCGCGCGCTGTATATTTTTCGATATTTTAAGTTTATTTAGTGGCCACTTCCCTTATTCTATCCAAAATGAGCCGATCTGTCGGACAGTTCGTTTACGGCAGCTGTTGAAACCAGTTCACCTCAGTAGTGCGTTGCGAAAAAAACAATGGAAAAAAATATTGAACAAAGAGTTTGCATCAAATTTTGTTTTTCGAACGAAATTTCGTGTGCAGAATCGTTGCGAATGCTACAAAAGGCTTATGGGGAATCAGTTTTATCGAAAACTCAAGTTTATGAGTGGTACAAAGCCTTTCAGGACTGTCGTACGACCGTCGAAGACATGCCGCGTTCTGGACGACCTTCGACCTCTACCACCGACGAAAACATTGAAAAGGCAAAGGAAATCGTGTTCAAAAATCCTCATGTGAGTGTTAGAGAGATAGCACGAGAGCTAGGCATCGGTCGTGAGATGGCTCGTTTGATTTTGGTGGACAATTTGTGTATGCGACGTGTCAACGCCCGGCTTGTTCCGATTCACCTCAATTTGTTCAACATTATCAACGATTTTAAGGCCAAACATTCAATAAATACCATCGAACAGCCACCGTATTCACCTGATCTTGCACCGTGTGACTTTTTCCTGTTTCCCAACCTCAAATTACCACTCAGAGGAACGCGTTTTGAATCCATAGAAGACGTAAAACAGAATTCGCAGAGGGAACTCAAAGCCATACCGGAAAGCGC
>NC_051847.1:18184155-18195879 GCF_002237135.1 Teleopsis dalmanni | reverse complement strand
TGCAAATGACTATTAGTTAATATTGAATATTCTTATATAGTTCGTGATAGAGATTATAAATTGTGACAGAGAGAACAAAACTATATAAATTATAAATCATTCAAGGTTTAAAAAAATTTGAACTTGAAACTATTTTCATTGCCTTATATAATTAATATAATAAATAATATTGATAATTTTTTACTTTATCAAATTTTATCGAACTATCAGTTTGAAATCATATAACCTGACTTTTGGGTTATATCATATTTTAGTGCAAAAAAAAATTGCATACATGTTATAGTTTTATTTTGTTTATAATTTTTTTATATCATTTAGCTTTTTATTTAATTTCGTCGAAATTTTTATTTCATCTTTGATATTTGTTCAGTGAATAACGTGCAAACTTTCATAATATTTGAAAGTGGGCGTTGAACTCGATAAAAACAGGTCAAAATGACACAATATTACAAAATTTAAATTACATACATAATAAAATAAATATTTATAATATTTGGAAAGTATACGTCAATTCCACCTAAATATATTATATATAGCATTTATGTACATCGCTGCTGTTGACCATGAGTCAGTAAAGTAAGGGTAAAATTTTCAAGTAAAAGAATAATTTATCTTTTTCTTTTCCTGGAAATGTAGCCAACTATTTTTTCATTTAAAGATTAGATAGTCAAAAACTATAAAATATGACATAATATTGGTAATAAATTTAGAGTAATTTTTTAAGAACTTGAGAAATCACATTAATTTATCTCTTCTTGGGTCTCTCCCAAAATATTTGAAAATACTTTCTTTTTCAAGGGCGGCACATGTTAATTATAGCTTTTAATGTAAACAAAAAGTTTGGAAATGTATTAGCATACGTAAGCATTGATAGTTTATTATATTTTGATAACAATGTTTATATTTATTTATTAAGTTTGGCGTTTTTAATCTGGCATATACGTAACTATATCATTAGTTGCGTCAGTCGTACGACTTTTAAAACGTCTTTTTAAAAAATGTCTCTCATCGCAATGAATTATAAAAAGAATTAACTTTTTTTTTGCAAAACAAATAATTTTTTTTTTAAAAATCTTTTTTAATACAAAAATACGTAATTTTAGAATAAAATTTAAATTTAGTTTTAACCCTTACACTGTGTTATACAAAATGAATTAATGAATAATGAAAAAACACACTTCGTAATGTTTTGCTAATAACCTACTAATTAGTCTTTAGAAAATTGTACCTACTTCTTTAACATATATGAATATATGTATACACATGTAATCAATTTGCGTATTAGACGTTCATAATATTTTTTATATGTTCATTCATATAGATATTATAATACTTAAAGACTCAATAAAAAATAAAAATTCTACTGTCCTCATATATAATCTTTATAAAATACGAAATTACATATAAAATAGTTTTGATTGAGTTCTCTAATAATTTAAGGTCTCCTAAACTTTTAAATGGTGCAAAATCAGAATCATGTACTTATGTCCATATTTTTTTCATTTAGATAATATTGAAAGACTGAAACTATTAATTCTGTAAAAACCTAAAAAATCCAATATCTTTTAAAACAAAATCCCCATTAGAACCTCATGTATATATATGTCTTATCTTAAATATCAACAAATTGACTATACTAAAAATAATTCGCCCATTGAAGCATTACTTAGATATATATATATACGCCTTTCTCTACACAGTACCAAGAAATTGGCACGAACAAAATTGTTAAACCAACTCTATCTTGCAAAAAAGAATTGCTCATGAAAACAATATGTATATATGTACAAAATTCCTTTCAAAAAATTTCTACAGACTAAAACTATTAGATCTACAAAATTACTAAGGGAAGAAAAGACTCAATATCTTTAATAAACTAATTCGCCCATAAGAGCATCATCTATATACGGCATGTATGTATAAAACTTTTTCCAAATAATATCCACAGACGTGCTAAATTTATTAAAGTAGTATCGTAAGGCCTATCAAACCATAGAGTCATAGTGGTTTGTATATAAAATGACGTAACAAATTGCATTTTGTTTTTATAAGTTCCGGAATAGATTAGCATTATTTAATATACACACGTACAGTCTAGTTTCTTCAGTGATTTAACTGAAGACTACATTACCCTACAATTATTTTAATTATAGTAAGTGTTTTATAAAAGAAATAAAATCTATAAACTATATAAATAAGCAATTTAAAGCGTTTATATATTTTTTAATACACACGTGTTTGATTTTCCAATTATCTTGTAAAACCAATTACGATATTAGCAAAATATATAACTGCAAAATTACATATAAATAATTTTTAAAATAATTTAATGCAATTTACTCAACAAGCATGTGCCGATATAAATGAAAAACAATTAATAAGTTTAAACAATTTTTTCTCATATTTTTATAAAAATAATTGCTTTTCCTTCAATATTCCAAAATATTAAATAATACGAATGTTGGCAGAAAATTAAAAACAAACACCCACCTATTTTAGTGCAAACTACGTCAAACGAATTTATATCTATAAAAAAAAATTATTATGGAAATTTTCTGAAAGTTTATTATACAAAAAAAAAAAAATATTTTTAATATATTTTACTATTAAGGAAATGTTTTTAAATGTTTTAAAAGTATTTTAAACAATTTACGATATTTTTGAAGTTTACGATATTAATTATATAAATTATATTATGTATATAAAATGATCATTTATTATGATTTATAGAGTACATTAGTATTAAAATAAGTACAGGTTTATAACAAATAACATAATAGACATATTATATAACTAATATAATATTATATATAATCAGTAATGATATATCTATAAGCAAGTTATCAGTGCATATATGCCTTAAAGCAAACAAATCAACATTTCAGGAACTGCATATAATCCAAAATATCACCTTAAGGTCTGCTACTCACTTGTGCAGGGCGTACATAGGTTTTTTGGCACAAGTGTATACAGAACATTTAAAATTTCCTGTTGTCAGAAACTCTGATATTCATATATAGGCCTTTCTATTCGCTTCATCCGTTGTAACATGCACCAAGATTAGTTCGTCTGCATTATTTAGTAAATTAGTTGATCATTCTAACGAACTCCGCTAAGAAGAATGCCAGCGATGAATATATGATTTGTAATAAAAACAATTTGTAATAAAAAAAGTATATAGTTAGGTTATTCTAGTGCAGATCTAATAAGGCGAAACCAAAAGATAAAGTAAAGGGTTCAAAAAATTAAATACAGAGAATTAAACCAGTAAATGTTTCCCAAAACCACTCATGATGGATATTTGACAGTATTCGAAGCATTTGTATGGTCAGCCTTAGTAAATGTTTCCGAAAACCACTCATGATGGATATTTGACAGTATTCTAAGCGTTTGTATGGTCAGCCTTAATAAATGTTTCCGAAAACCATTCATGATGGTCAGTATTTGTCAGTATTCGAAGAATTTGTATGGTCAACCTTAGAATTCGCTTAATTAGAAATTAAATCTTAGTTAGAAATTAAATTTCTGGACAATCAAAACAATAAATGTCTCGACATAGATATTTGATAATCTATTCCCTATCTTGTAGTATGCAAAGGCACCAGTTTATGAGTAGAAATTCTTTGATTTGAAGATATCATCATAGAAATAGGAACGATTTCATTTCTTAGGAAAGGAATAGAACTCCTTTTTCTATTACTAATAAAATGATTTTAACGAAAGAAATTAAATTTATTAATTTAAATTTATGAATTATTTAAATTTTGTGAAATTGGCAAAGATTGTTAATGCGATCATATTAAATTTAAATACGAATATATTAAATTAAATTCATATACGTAGAATACTTTTTTGCCATTATGTTTAATGTTAACAACGTGGCTATAAACAATAATATTTTCTGTTAATACAATACAATTAATAATAATACAATTAAAAGTTATATAAAATTTATATGTTATATCAATTACATTTATAATTAATAATAATTTCCATTCATATATATAATAGTAATTGTTTCAAATTATAAAACTTTTTTTGCAAACTATTTTTTTAAATTATAAATCTGATTTCATATAAAATAATTATTAATTTAACAATTTCTAATATAATTAGGCAAATATTTTATAATCGAAGTGTGCTAAACAAAATTTACAATTTGTTTATAGATTTTCTAACAAAATAAGCAAATCATTAACCTTTGAGAGCAGAAAAGTGTGTTGTTCCAAATGTGTGGCATGTTTCCGAATTTTGAATAAATAATTATTTTTAATACTTTTCTGCCGTTTTTGCCAAAATATGCAAATATTTAGAATTGCATTAAGTAAATAAACAATTGTCAAATATTTACAATTTAGAAATGTAAAAAAATTTGAAATCAAAACAATCGGATGCCATTGACTGCTAGAAAAATAAATGGATAAAAATATAAATGAAATTAATTATTTCGAACTCATACAAAATAGAGATAGATAGTCTGATATTTGCTGAAGATAGAATATTGTTTTTAAACTAAACTATTTCAATTATAAAATTTTTAAAAATAATTATCGTACGATATTTAATTAGCGTATGAACGCGGCGAGCTTATATATTTATTATCTATTTAACGTTTGTGGAAGCTAATTTAGATAATGTGTAATATTCTAACAATTTTATATATGTATAGACATATATATTTACATAGTATTATTCACATACCTTATGACTATGAATCATTTAAAACGGAAGTTTCTTTCGAAAATGTGGGCAGGTATTCATATCTAAAATGCAGTAAATGAATTGAATCAATATTTGTAAATACCGAGAGATAAGAATTTGAATTTAAATTGTTAAATATTTCATTTGAATCTTTCATAATGATTATTATCATTTCATAATAAATTAAATAAATGAAATGATTATAATATCATTAACAGTGCGTCTAAACTAGCTAGTCTTTGGCAAGATTTTTTCATAAACTTTACTCGCACTTTTTATCTAACAAATAATATACAAATTTTTCATTATACATATTTACATTTGATAAAAAGTTTAACCAGTTAAGACCAGTAAACCAGTATCAATATACAAGTTAAGATACATTCACTTAAGCAAATGGTTTAATATCACGAAATATATCTGTTATACATAGATTAGAATGTCGAAGCAAGGAAGCTAAGCTTCACATAGACCGGATGACCTGTCATAAAGTATATTATAGTAAATCCTTAAATTGTACGGGCCCAGTCTCTTAGCAGACTTAATCTTTAGCAGAAAGGGGTTGGATAATGGGTCTCATAAGTCACAGTGTAACATACTTTTTATAAATAATAATAATAATGTTAAACAATTTAATATCTTAATTTTAGAGTATCTTCGTTAAATACAAGAACTGCATTTGAAGAGCGTCTTAGATTTTAGTAAAGATAGGAAATTTTTTAAGCTCAGACTCAAGCAGTCAGTTAATAAGTAAATCCCTAAACACAATAACCGAACCAAGCCTATATATAGAAAAAAAAAATTGTTTTAAAAAATTGTCTTATTGTCTTAATTTATGAATCTTGTACTTTGTCCTCTCTCTGCTATTTATATTTTTAAGAATATATATTTAAATTTATATATTTTTTACAAATTATTTATTATGAATTTAAACAAAAAACAACATCGTATGCAAAAAGATATTGAAAATTTTGAAAAAGCTTTATTGCCAAAAATACAATTTCGATTTGAATTCGACGCAGCGGAAACGTGAAATGATTTGCACTCTTGTGAAACCTAGAATGTTAAATTTTTGGCAAAAATTCAAAAATTATTTACTAAAGCTGTTTTGCGATTTAACTTCTTTAAATTCAAATTAAAATTATTATTATTGCACTTGTATTAAAACTATATAGTTTACAAAACATATAATGGGGCAGATCAGTAGATGCAAAAGTAAATACCGATTAGAAAAGTTTTAATGAATTTATCTCAGTATTACCTAATATACATTAAAATATTTTTCATATTATTGAATTATTTATAACTCTTAAACAAGCACTACCAATAATTCAATATTATTGCCTAACTAATCAAATGTTATACGACTAGAAACCTTCGTTGTTGTTATTGCACCTCTATTGAGTCTGAACAAAACTTTTGTTTAATTAAAATATTGTATATAATTTATTTACAAAGTACTTTAGTGTATAATTTTAGACTTAATTGAAGAACAGGTAATTCACATAGTAATTCTAATAGCTTTTGAATATATAAAACGATATCATACGATATTTGAATTAGCATTTGAAACTATTTTTGAACAGATATTCATAAACTTAAAGATAATAACATACATTTATTAATATTTATATATAATAATATAATAATATAATATAATATAATATAATATAATATAATATAATATAATATAATATAATATAATATAATATAATATAATATAATAATATAATATAATAATAATTTATAATATAATATAATATAATATAATTATATAATAATAATATAATATAATTATTAAATATATAATATAATTATAATATAATATAATATAATATAATATAATATAGTATAATATAATATAATATAATATAATATAATATAATATGTTATAATATGTAATATAATATTATACATTTGTTATTTTTATAAAAAAAAATTTTTTTTAAAACAATTGATATACTAAATATACATATATTAATATTTTCAAAGTGCACTTTTTTCTCTAGTTTGCAATTTTAATAAACGTCCAAAACATATACAAAATCGCAGATGTAAATAAATATTTTCATTTATAATATAATAAAAAAATAAATTAAAATTTTTACATTCATCAAACCATAAATAAACAATAAATTAAAATTGATTTTATATAAAATGCTTTTATTTTTGTATCTGATTCAATACTCATTCTTATACTCTGACACGTTTGTTTAATTAAAAAAAAAGAACTTTGTTTTTAATTTTTTAATTTATTGCATTTGTATTTCGAAGACAAATGCAATTGTTTGAGTTCATTACACCAAAAATTGATTCATTGCAGTAACAAACTTTTATGTTTATATATTTTCTCTTGATAATTCCAATGCTTCTAATATACATATTTAAATTAGATTCCATTGAAAATAAATTTAAAAAAAACCTTGACTTATATATTAAACTCTGAATTTACTTTCCATTTAAAATGCATCAGTTCCGTCAACTCAACATGAGTTAATTAGATTTTAAAAAAGTTGGGAACTATGTCACCACGTCTTTGCAACCTTTGAGGATTATTGTGATAAATCCACTTTAGTTCCGTACACACGTAGCAGTTAAATATGCCATTTTGTCCTTTGGAGAGATGTTGCCTAATTTCGTTATAAGTGGACAGGCCTTTGATAAGCACCAAAGTCTAAGTCTGACAATATATTCTGCTGTTTCCTCATCTTTGCAACAAAGTCTACAGCTATCGGCGGCTTTTGTAATACCTATGTTAGGTTCGATAGCTGCTTTTTTACTCAGCAATATCCAGTGAAAAACCCTGTGACAAGCTGGATGTCCACTATATTCGGCATTAGTAGCTCCCTAGTTATGGCTTTTGATCGATTCGGCATGAATTCTTTAGCTCGTCTGTAGGCAATTATATCATCTCAACATGAGTATACGGAAAAAGAAAGTATGCATCCTTAAGAAAAAAATAAAAGTACTTTCTAAAGTAAAAGTAAAATAAAAGTAAATAAAAAAAACTTTAAATAAAAACATTTTTTTTTTTTTATAATTATTTACACAGTTATTTTCTATATAAAAATTACAAACTTTTTCCGGTGTTTAGAAGTCACGTTTTAAAACATCCTACCTTAATTAATTAGTCAGAAAACTTTTTATACATAATATTTTAATTAGTATGTATAGATAAAAACTATAAAAAACTGTTTTAATCAAAGTTCATATAATGTCTTAAATAAAAAGCTTAAAAACTTTAAAATTGGTATTGTAGAAAGTAAACAATAAAGTATGGTATTATTTCTGTATCATTATTAACTATAATTTAAAAATGTAATTATTATTAAAAGTTTAAAAAAAATCTTTTGAAAATCTATAATTATCATATTAAGAATATTTACGAAACTTTTATTTATTGATTATTTAATAATTATTATTGATACTAATAAATTTCTAATAATCAATTGTGTGAACATCTAAAAATGTTAAATATTGCAGGAACTAAATTTAAAATTTATTTTTTAATAAATTTTTTTCATGACTATTTTTAATGTTCCTTTTTCCTGCTATTTGCCAGCACTTTTTCTGCGAGTCTTTGTAAACACTCTTGGTGATATAATGAGACATCACAACTATACTTTATCATATATAAGTAGTGTCAACGTGAAGCCATACAGAAGTATCCTCTATCGATTTAGTACCATTATATTATGAAGTCTCTTAGTTAATTAGAGACTTTAGCAAAAGACTTCTTGTTTTTTTGGTGTACTTAAGAGTTGCAGAATATGTGTTAGCTAATAAATGGCTTATAATTTTGCATATAATTTTTTTAATCAATTTAGCAGATAACCAATCTCATTTCTCTGCGAACAGAATATTTTTTTGTATAGAAGTGTATAAAAAATTAATTTAACGCGGATTCGTAATTAATTTGCCATAATTAATAATACCATACTGTATTATACATATATTTTGAACTTAAGACTCTCATACATACCACTATCGATTTATAGAGACATAAACGTTTGCTTAATATTAGGGCTTTGTTGTAATTCACACTTTTAATTATAAAAATCGCATGACAATTAATACTTTCTTGCAAAATAATTACAGACTTAAGTGCAAATCAGTTTTTCTTCTAGATAATGCTTAGCTCTGCAAATCAATCAATTTCACTTTAAAAAAAATTCACTTGACTTATCTTCAATAGAAATTATATCACATGATAATATCATATAGAAAATGTAGAAAAATTTATAAAATACCATATTGTATTTATGAAATTCATAGAATAAAATTTAAAGTTTATACAAAAAAAGATATACATATATTCTAGAATTAATTTAAAAATACAAAATGACTGTTATAAGACATAAGCTAATAAATTTAAACATATAAATATTTGGTTCCAGTTAACCAGTATTCTCTTTGGTAGTAGCAAAGTTATAACTTCTTTTCTTATAATAGCTAATATGCATTTGAATTGTTTGCAATCTTTTATTCACACAGTGGTTTTTGTGGTAAAATTAAGAAATGTCAATAAAATTTTTGTTATACATTATATGGTACACAATACATAAGATTGTGTACCTATATTTAATCATTTGTTATTCATTACTGTGATAACTAGCAATAACCATGAGTATAGATCACTATTCTTTGATGACTATATTGTATCTAACACTAGTTATATCAGTCGAAATATTAATTGCCTAAATAATATCTTAATATTTGAAATCCAACATAAATTTTAGTTAACAATATTAATTTAACATGAGTAACAAATACAAATTTTAGATCCGTATTACTTTTTTTTTTGGAAATCAAAGAATAATTATATAGATATGCTTTTAGTTTACAAGACTAATTATTGATTTTGAAATAGATACTGCGTTAAATTCACCAATTATCTTAACTAAACGAATTTTATCTCAATTAGGCGAATTTCATCGCAATTAGGCGAATTTTATCTCAATTAAGCGAATTTTATCTCAATTAGGCGAATTATTTAATATGAGTTAACAACGCCTACTAACCTTTATTGATTATTATTACATAGTATTATTATTAAATGCTATGCACCGTGACTATAAACGTTCCAATGAACGTTAACACATCATTAAAAATTTTTTTTTTATGTCATGTTTTATTTATGAGTAATAACAACATTTAAATGTGAAAGTGCAATTTTAAAAATATTATTAATGCATAATATTATAGAAAAATTTATTAATTATGCATTTCATCTAATCTTTAGTACCACAATCTTCAAGAAAAAAAAATATTTTAATATTTAAAAAATATTTCAGTACCTTTAATTTGTAAATAATCATAATACCTTTAGATATATGACGATCTGGTAACTTTAATATAAGTAAAGTTGTAAAAAATATATTTTAAAATAAAAAAAAATTTACACCATTAAACAATCAAGTATCTGACGATTTGGTAACTGTAATATATGCGCTATAAAAACTACAGTTTATTATTATAGTTTATAATGATTCATTTATTTACTTAAAAAACAAGATTTTTTTTTTGTTAAAAAGAATGTGACAAATTAAAAAAATTATAAACTTCATTATATATTCGTCTCAGCAATAGCATTTAATTTCCATTGAAACGACCTTAGCAAATATAACAGCAAAATTTGTTTATTTTTTTTTTTCATATATAATAAATGCGAATTTCGAAACATGAGTACAAAATGGAAGTTTATTTGGAAATTTTGTGGACTCAGCAATATTTGGGTGTAACAAGTCTGTTTATAGTTTTGCAAAAAAATTGACGTAAAAATGTAAAATAATACACTGAGAAAATAACAATAGTTCCATTGCTTAAGACCTAAGTGCGTCTCGTCTTATGTGAAATTTTTTATAGTTATTTTAGAAATATTTCTTTCACTGAATGTAAAGTGAAAAATGAAAGCAAATAAAAGTGAGTATCTTTTATGTTAAAAAATTATGAACAAATACTAAAAGCAAAAAAAAAGTTTTCTTTTAATTTTTTTAATACTTGGTTTGAAACTTGGTTTGATTGCAATATAAGATTGCTAAATTTATAAATATTCTTCGATGGTTACTAGGAAAGGATTTGTACGTAAGTAACCAGTTTTTAATCAATACTCATTTAAGTCACACAAACTAATTATACTCTATATGTAGACGGAACACCTAATTTATTTTTATTCGTAGTATTTTACCGGCTAAGAACTTCCAGTCTAAAATTTCAATTATAAAAAATCAATTTTTTTTTGATTACAACAAAATATGCGCTAAATATTTACATGAATTACTGAACAGGTCCTAACTGACATTAAGTCTGCGGCATATATGAACGTATATATATACGAACACACGTTCAAACGTGTTGAGCATACATGGACCGACCGGCAAACACGTCATTGCTGCTTAATATAATCATTTCTTTCTCAATGCTTTTGATTCAAAAAATAAAAATTATTACACCTACACAGGTTTGTGAAATGCGCTACTATTTTTCATCAGTACACTTAATTCATTAGAACGTTAAATATATAATATGTAATTATAATTCTTATAAAATGCATTAAATTAAATTTTTTTTGTAATTTCGTATTTAAAAAAGGAACAATATAACAACAGTATATTTATTTGTACTATTTGAATTATTATTATTTATTACTATTTATTTTTGTTTGTACTAAAAATGTCGTAAAACCTAAGGAACTCTGCACTTATGTAAACTTACTTGCCGCCATCTACTATTGGACAATTAAAATAAATGTATATTTACATTTAATTTGTTTATGGTAAAAAAAATCAGCTGTTTGTAT
Source organism: Teleopsis dalmanni (assembly GCF_002237135.1). Taxonomy (NCBI): domain Eukaryota; kingdom Metazoa; phylum Arthropoda; class Insecta; order Diptera; family Diopsidae; genus Teleopsis; species Teleopsis dalmanni. The sequence continues at coordinate 18,184,379 of NC_051847.1, read as the reverse complement.
AAAATTATGAAATAAAATTTTGTGACCAATAAAACACCATCCTCCATAAACAGTTTTAAGTAAAAACTAAATAAGAATCTTAAAATAAAAATAAAATTTGCTAAAAGAAATCAAATCAACAACAAATTAATGACTAAACTATATAAAAACGTGGACTACCTACTTAATTAATGTCATTTTAATTAAAAATGATTAAGTTTTTATTATAATAACCGGCTCTATGC
>NC_051847.1:18164987-18184055 GCF_002237135.1 Teleopsis dalmanni | reverse complement strand
TATAACTTTGCAAGACTTGCATTGGAAAATAAAGAATACTGCACAGCAGCCTTTATCGACATAACACAAGCATTCGATAAAGTATGGCACACTGGACTTCTCTACAAATTAAAGTTACAACTCCCGCATAGCTACTTCTCCGTCTTAAAATCATATATACTAGATCGGCACTTTATGGTTAAAATGAATAGCTGTCACACTGAACTTTTTCAAATAGAGGCTGGAGTTCCCCAAGGAAGTGTGTTGCGTCCTACTCTATATACTCTGTTCACAGCAGATCTCCCACTCAGCGCTAAAACATACACTGCAACATTTGCGGATGATACTGTAGTGATGGCGAAACACGCAGATCCTGTAGTAGCTTCACAACTTTTGCAAAGTAATCTGAACGATGTCAACGCATGGCTAGACATTTGGCACATTGAAGCTAACGATAACAAATCAGTTCAAACTACTTTTACACTCCGCCACGGTACCTGCCCTTCCGTTAGACTGAATGGCCGTGAATTGCCGCAAGCTGAAAACGCCAAATATCTAGGTGTACATTTTGATCGCCGTCTAAATTGGCGTCACCACATCTTTACAAAACGGAAGCAGTTAGGACTAAAGCTACGCTCACTTTACTGGCTACTTAATCCCAAATCCAAATTATCGCTACAAAATAAAATACTTTTATACAAGGTCGTCTTAAAGCCAATCTGGACGTACGGTATACCCATCTGGGGTATAGCAGCGAAGTCAAACCTAGATATGATTCAGAGGTTTCAATCAAAAATACTACGTATCTGCGCCAACGCCCCATGGTTTATCCCGAATAACGTCCTACATCATGATCTTGGCATCCCTACTGTGTACGAGTCAATACAGCAGATAAGCAGCAACTATCACTCACGACTGGTAGTTCATCCTAACCCCCTTGCCGCAGGCCTAACGAGGGATGCTTTTAACATTCGTAGATTAATACGCTATGCAACTTCGGATTTGCCGAGCAGATTCTAAAAATTGTAATTCTTCATAAGGCGGTGATTACCACTGGGTAGTCCCGTACATGCCAATCATATATTGTTATTGCCATAAGTAGTACTTATTATTCATGAATAGAATAGATTGTATTTAATAAAATGAAGTTTAAAAAAAAAAAAAAAAAAATGTGGCTATAGTTTTGAAGAAAAATATAGAAATTGATTTCGCTACATACCAATTCCAGCACAATCCTTTTGTCTGAATAACCAACCGTTGGAGAATTTGTTCAATAGTATAGTGCTATATAGTAAATATAGTAAGTGTTTATGTACTTTGCTAAATTCCAAGAAATTTATTTTTGTTTTTTCTTATTTTATAATAGTAATTTATAAATTATATACTATGTAATTAAAGTCGGTAACAAATGAAATTGCTTAAATTTTTACTAAAAGTCGAACACGAAATTCGAACAAAGTAAATTATTCAAAAATATTTTAAGTTAATTAATCCATTTTCCAATCTTTTAATATATTTTGGTGCTATATTTCATTACTTGAAAGTAATAGTGGAACAATTTTGATCCATTTAACTGCTCCACCGCAGTAGAGTATCTCTAAAATGCAATTATTGCCAGTCAATTGCAGTCTAAAAAAACAAAAAAAAAGTTTTGTTAACTGATTGCAAACTGTAATTATATTTTGAGTGAAAAATTTTTTTAAATTTTTGAAATTGGCATAACTACAATGTATCTTCTAAACGTGAGCTTAATAAACTTTACTTTTAATAATATTTTTCGACATACTCGATATATTCGATTAGGAGCGAGACGGTGCGGCCCGCTGCGTGTTTGTGTAGAAAATTACAGAAATAAAAGAAAAATACAAGAAATTCATATAAAATCAGCATTCAATTTATGTTGGAATGACTTAACGCAACCATTAATCTATTTTTATGTTTATTATAGACGAGAAGGCATTGTACTCCGGAGTAGAGGAGTAGTTATGCACCACTCTGTTAACGAAGTGAGCTGTTGTTTCTACAACTTAAACGCTTCCACATACATCACGTTTCTTTGCCAAGTGCAGTCAATTTCGTTATCAGACCGAGTTTGTGTAATTTTCTGAAACAAGTTTTAACACCTTTTTTTCAACGCGCTCTGAGATTTATGCTACGATTACTTTCGCTAAAGAGGCACCCATAATCCTTCGCCGAACCATCAGCAGATTCCATGCATGTTCATAAAAACGTATGCATTTGCTGGAACATACGTGCAGTGCTAACATGCATTTTTCTATTTTTTTATGCAATTTTTTTTTTCTTTTGTGTATTTTGTATAATTTACAAAACTTATGCTGTGAATTTACAAAGATAAGAAGTATTCCATAAGTTACTCCAGATATGAAAAATAAAAAAAATTATATTTAGCAACATTTTTTTTGTTTCAGAATTTCACATCAAACGTGAAATTTTTATATGAAAACTATAAAATAAAATACGATTTTAATTATTTTTGCAATTTTTCAATAGATTACAAGAAAGAAATATAGGATTATACAATCATGATCCTAATTTCACAGCACTGGTACAATAACATATATCAAACAATAATATCCAAGTACAAGACATGATATGCTTAGTTTAAGGTTTGCCATCTTACAATATGGATCACTTAATATACGCTAAAGGTGTAAAAATGATGAGAACTTACTAAGAAAATAATGATGATCTTCGTATCGGGTTTTCTGCATTGATGAAGCTCATTTTTCATTTGGTGGATATGTTAAAATACCAAACACCCAGATATTGTCCGCTATTAAGTGGCATTTGATGTTTAGATGTACTTGGCTTATATTTTTGGAAAATAATAAAGATGTGACAAAAGCCATCAATTCTGATTGCTATAGACCTACGGTACCCAATTTTTTTGGCGTCAAATTATAGATATGAACCTCAAAGATCTGCGATTTAAAAAGGAAAGTGTCAGACGCCGCTAAGCACGTCTTGTTTTGACTTTATTGAACAAAAAATTTCCTGGAACATTAAGTAGATTCACAATCTAGAGCAATGACTCCGATAACAGATTAACAAAATCACTCGTCGCATAAAGTCACTCGGTTAGTTAACATGTTACTCGACATTGTGAATACTCGTACTCGTTATGAACACATCAATATTATTACTTTCTTAAGCTTAACACAATACTTTAAGGAATACTTAATATTTATTAATTTTTTTACAAACACAAAGCCACTTATATATTTTTTCCATATTTTTGAGCTTCGAATTATGTCAAATAAAGACAATCGAGAGGATATTGCTATTTTCCTTTGCCTAAAACACGAAATGAGTCAAATATAATCCCAAGATGAATGCTGCAGTCAAATCCTTTGTAGAGTAATGGAAGTAAAGTAATCCTATTTTTGAAACTCGATAAAAAAGGATTTAAACCACATTTTTTTTTAAATGTAAGTATATACTTGTATACTTCTTTATGAATTCTCTTTATTTAACTTAAGTGAAAGGGTTGTTCACTGTCGATAAATTAAGTGCGCGGATTTTGTTTTCAATCCATGATTTCCTAAGAATATTCGAAACTTAACCGCATCAAATCCTTTTCTCCTCGAATGATTTACAATAATTGCATTTTAAAGTACAAAAGTTTTCAAAAATTCCTTTTCGTGGTGGATGAATAAAATGATTTCTGTTAACACTTTTTAAAAATTGAATTCAAATGAATAAATAATGTAAATAAAGTACAAAAATACGTGGGTAGAGTTATTAACTAGAATTAAGAAAAGAAGAAGGTGTAGCCATAATTATGGAAAAAAACAAAATTAATATTTATAAATCTATATGTTTTAATTGCAATAAAAGCACTTCACAATTTAGGTATGATTACATTGACTTCTTTCAAGGAAATACTTAGTTTGACACATTCTCAATAAAAAAAATGCAATATATATATATATATACTTGCATGAGCAAATACTAAAAAGATAACAACATGCTTTAACCTTGTCCTGTCCTTACGCCACAAACCCCCCTCCCCATTCCATCTGGAACTCAGATTCTTCCATCATCTCTCTTTACAACCGCGGCACTCGTGCGCCCGGTCACAAAGCCTACACAATAAACTCACCCCTTTCGCTATTCCCCAATCTCTCTATATTATGCCCATGCTTTCTGCCTTAGATGAATTTAGTTTCACTTAAGTATTCAGCCTCTCGCTACAATCTTTCATGTTTATCCTTAAGAGGTGATTTAAGCAGGTTCAAGTCTCACAGTATGGGTTTTGATGTTTTCCACCTACTGCAAAAGAAAAATATAAAAAAAACAGGCTTTAGACATATAACTCCACTGGAACAGAAACTTAAATAATTTTGATTACTGTAGTAGTGTCCATTCACCTTTAAAATAATTCTTTACAAAGACTTCGGTAAGGAAATGGGATATATGGAAAGCTATACCTGATGGTTATAGACCAGTATTAATCTTTGGAATTACCAATCTATTGATTTTGAAAATCCAGAGCATAAAGGTAACACAATCCATGGTTCGCATTTTAAGTGTGATATGCACATATGTATTATTATTAATATACATATACCTATACTATTATAGTACTTAACTCACTTATCTGATTTCTCCACTTAAATCAAAACCTCTAAACAAATCCTGAACTTTTTTTAGCTTCCTAACCGTTATTATTTATGTTAATTTTTTTGGGAGTGCGTTAACGTTAAGTATAATGTTTTATTAGACTTAGTATATAACATATATCATTGTCATTATTTTTCCAGCTAATCTCTAGATGTTTAATTATCACAATGTTAAGTAAAAATTATTATTCTTTGTTATTGTGCTTTTTGATATATTTTCTGAAGGAAAAAAATATTGATATCTTATTGTGAAACAGATTTTATTTCAAGTGTCATCTAAAGTCATAAAAATTTTCGGAATGCCAAAGTAAATAAGCTACACACATTTGTGCACTTGATAAATTAGCCTCATAATGAGACATGACATAAATCCAGAAACACTTTTAAGAACTTACACGACAACACTGAGATGTCCTTGTTTACTAAGATTCAAATTACTTTAAAATCTACGGTAACAGAAGGTAAGGCAACCCCCCACCACGGACTGTACACTGGTGACTACTGAAGCACAAATGAGTACACGTCGCAGAATATGTGAAAGCGTTTTCAAGTGTAAAGGATTCATTATATTAATAGGGTTGCGATGTCAGCACTGGGAAGTTGTAAAGCCATGTAAGGAGCTGTTAATTGAAACCCACTGACGCTTAATTAAACTTTAAGCAACTCTAAATACTTAGGTGAAAAGTTAATTATGAAAGCAAATAAATTAAATGAAATGCGCTCAAGTGAAGTGGATATAAAGCTAGGTGCGAACAAGTCATTTACGAATAATTTATATATATAAAAAAAATTTAAGTCATACTTACTTTAAGTTAGAATGTTATATAAATATTTTTTTATATTTTTTTGTGAATTTAAGGAAAATTTTTTTATTATTTTTATTGAATTATTTTTTTTTTTTAGTATTTAAGTTTAATTATAAATTTGTATGAAGCGTAAGCTTATTAGTAAACATTTATTTTAAAAAAATCGATAAAACAGGATTAATGTTAACAAAATCTGTATGCTTTGTGTTTATCCTTTTTAAAAATTTTAATACCGTAACATAAATCTATGACTTGAACATATTTGTCATAAATATTTGCCTTTTTTACAGGCTATAATCCTTAAAGCAAGCACATAAAACTCCTTAAATAATGCATGAATAAAATTTAAATACATTTATCATAAATTTCAATAAAATCAGAATTTTTATAAAAGTAAATCTATCTTCGTGGCATAAAAAATTGCATGGACGTGTTGTACATAAAATTCGGATTCCGGATGCCAGAGTCTGGGGTGAGAACCTTTAGTTAAAATGGTAACCACACAAAATCAGTGCATACTTATGAGCCAGTTCATATATGAATTGCTTGTGTTCTATATGTGTGGGCATCAAAATAATAATCATGCTGGGTAATAATAGTAAATGCCTATTTTATGCGTATTATTACCATAATAAAAAATCATGAAGAGTACTCACAGCTTACTTTGGGTGGCTCAAACGGACTTTTATGTCTTGTGAGGCAGCACTGGACAATATAATTTTATGTCCACACAGTTATTGTTGTGCTGATGTTCACGATGATGGCCTTTAAATGATGCAAATAAAAATTTAACTGTTAACTGTGCTTAAGGATATAAAAATATTTTTTTGTTACAATAACTTCTTTGTCGATAATTTCCTTTCAATTTTTTAAAAACAAATTTTGAAAAAAAAATATCTTTTATGTTTTTTTGTTATGTTTACTATGAGTTAATGTTATTGAGCACTTTTACTCCTTCGTTGCTGTGGGCTTATCCCTGCCCCACACTAAGCTTTAACTATACTGGAATTCATATCGTTTAACTGAAGACAGTCCGTAGGTCAGCATATCTTCCTGTGGGTCCTGAGGTGGACGCAAGGTTTGTTAGGGCGTGTTTGAACAGCGTATCAACTTTTGTGAATAATTTTAGGACTCTGTCCCTGATATATTTTTTTTAACTGAGTCGATCCGTAGATTTCTGTGCATGAATGTTGTTCTAATATACCAGGGAATCTTATAGTCAGGTTTTGTGCTATCTCTAATTACTTTATGGCAGTATTTGAGGTTTTGCTGTTTGTAACACATCCGTACAGTATTGCTGAGCTAATTATTTGAGTATATAGTAACTTTCTATTTTTGAGGTTAAAGTGATTATTGAACAGCGACTTTAAAAGATGTAGAATTTTAGAATAGCCATTTTCTTTTCATATATTTATACCAATTGAGCCGTTGTCAAATGTGACCCCCATATATATTATGTTTTTCTTCCACTGTACCTCCGTATCACCTATGCTCACTCTTGGAGAATGTTTCCTTCTCTTTCATGTTATGAATATAGCCTTGATTTTGTCATTGTTAATTTTAATCTTTCATTTCTGGAAGTATTCCACCATGAGGTTTATATTTCACTGTAAGTTAGGTGTTGCTTACATATATGCCAACCCGGTCAGAGAATATATCTTTTACAATTTTTAAAGCACATTTGAGAATTTAAAATATTTTTAAACTGGAAAGATTTTTTAACACTTTTTTTGCTATTCTTAAATGCACCTGTTCTGTTGAACAGATTTAGAGCAGATTGTTTTGCGGTTACTACATTCAACCGCACGAACAACAACACTTTTCCATTCATTTCAATCGCAACTAATTAAAAATGCCAGCAGCTTAAACCAGAAGCAAAATGGATTCCATTTCAGCAAAGCCCAGCTAATCCTTGCTGACATTTATTCATAAACTTAACTACCCACACACCAACAAACTAAAGCGCAGACAAATGAAAATGTAAACACCACTACACACATGTGCGCTTTCTAGACAGAATGTTTTAATTAAATATTCCATTTTCGGTTTCTCAAACCATTCAACCGGGACAATACCAGATACTTGACTGGCAGTGGTCAAAATTAATACATGGGATGTGCATAAAGGACCTAAATCGCTACCTGGAATACATTGACAACGTATCATATCAAGGTAAGCAGTCATTAACACATGCTCGATATGAACGGCGCAAATTAATTGTGGTTTAAAGGATACCAACAGGCAGGCTAAGCTACAGCACAGCATTCACTTCAGTCCTTTTTCATAAATACTCGGATTTGTAAATAAATGGAAAAATATGGCAATACTGATTTTAATAATTTATACTTCATACTGTATGCATACAGAAATGAAATTGGCAAAAAGTTTACCCTATCCGAAAAAAGTCGAAAAAGTTCGAAAATACAAAACTTTGCAATTTTCACAAGAACACAGAGTCAAGCAATAACTAAGCTTTAGTCCTTTTTTGCGTTATTGCGTGCGTATCCTTGATTACTGTAAAAAATATATGTGTGTATATAACGTGTATTATGTGGAAAATCATTGATCACGTAGTAATTACAATAGTCGATTCCACATAAGGCTTTAACTCCACAATTGTCTGTGTTATTTCGAAAAAAGCACAATTAAATGAATTTAAAGTGAATAATTCCAGATATTTAATTATTAATAACACAAAAGGCATTGTTGATTTTCTACAATCCCAGCCGTAAAATTCTACACCATTTAAACTCCGTTTTCCAAGCAACTAGTACAAAGGCATCATCAATGAAAAATAATCATTAATAATATTATATTGGAGTTATACCATTTTGCAATATAGAAAATATCTTCCATATCATTTCCAACAAACTCCCATTCCCAAAATTTTACATAGACTAAGTTCTTGGAGCAGCACCAACCTAAATAAAAACAATTTTAAAAATAAAAATTAAACTTTTGTATGTTTGTGGCTATAAAAGTATAACTGCAGAAAATGAATTATTTTGGAACTACAACACAACAGTAAAATACCTATTGACTCTGTGATGAACCAATGTAGGTTAGGTTAGGTTACTGTGGCCGTCTGAAGACGCACTTAGACCATGAGGTCCATTGTGATATCCCTTAAGAATTTGACACCTGTCACTATACCCATTTAGTACTGCTCACGAACCCATGGACACGAGCTATGGATATATAATTTATCTCTCTTAATGAATTGACAAAGTGCGACCCTAAGTAGGAGAGTCTATGTCTTGCGAAAGCAGGACACTGTAACAGAAGGTGTATTGGTAATTCCTCTTCATCATCCTCCCTACAATGTCTACAGTGCAAGGAGGTCCGGATATTGAGCCTCACGGCATGTTCTATCAATGGGCAGTGTTCCCTGATCTCTTCTTACTAATTTCTGGCCAAAATTTCTTAGTTTTTATGCAGTTGATCACTGTTGACCATCTTTTACTAAACATCCGGTGAACCAATGTAAAGTATAGAATATTTTTTCGGCAAGAATATATCATATCTTAATTCTTTGTGTATTTTGCGATCACATAAAGCAACAATATACCTTGTGAGATTTTTTTATGTTGCTGTTGAAATATATTTTAAACTATAACTGCAAAGAATGTTGTGCAAAAATTAGCTCCGACATTTACCAAAATCCGTTGTCAAATCGCAATGTCCGGAAAATCGAAATCGTGTCTTATTATTATTAAACTAGACATGAATACATGGTTATCTAAAAACTCTATTGTGAATAGTACTGACATTTTATGAAATAATATCTATTATTGATAGAACTTTTACAATAAAAATAAAGTTAATTAAATGTTTAATAGTAGTTAAATACTCTTTTAATGGTTGCGTTGAGCAGAACTATTATGAAGTCAAAGAATTTGCATTGCGACCAAGAGGTCGATTGTGCCCTATTATTGTTATTATTAAGGTGAATAGTGCACTTCATTAATGATAATAGCAAGTTAAAAAGAAGCGATTCAAATAGTATATAATGCCAGTCACAGTTGCTTTAACCGATCATTGTATTATTCCATTTGTTATGAGGAGCAATAAGTCAGTCTACCAAATAATAAATCTGTCACTGCGGAGAATGTGTTTAGACGTTTCAACAATCATTTCACCAAAACGGCAGTTACTGGTGTCTGAAAGGTTTATTCTATTGAAACGGTACTTCTATCTACAGTATCCTGTCAGAAACCTTAATGAATTTTGATTTCCTTTTTATTCAGTGTAAGAACTCTATTAGGGACTATCTTATTTGGGTTGACAAAACTCGCAGAGTGTCTGTGAACTTTACAGTTCATCCAGTATTTTTGAAATAATAGTCTTTTCAATATCTGAGTTTATTCTTTATGTTCCCTTTCACCAGAGTACCGAATAGCTCAAGTCCAATTGATATTAGGCTTCTCGTTTGGTGGAACCATCGTTACCTTTGTGTCTTTCATATCTCGAGAATCACCACAAAGTTATGTGGTTACTTTATCGTAGTTCATTAAGGAGAGTTACGTTGTTGTGCTATTGGTATATTCACCTAAATGAATATTGACAGAATTTGAAGCTATTAAAGCTTTGACTAGTATAATCTTCACTGTAGTTCTATTTATGTTTCTCTTTCTTCTGCCAGAAGTATTACCAATTTGAAATGTTTTAAACTTTTTTTTTAAATCGTATATAACTAAATTGTTTACTACTTGGTTATTATATGGTATGTTTGGCAATTTACTGTAATTTACGAAATTTATTTCGTAATTTTAATTTGCATAACATAAATAAAATTAATTATAATTTTGCCAATTAAAATTGAGCGGTTTATGGTTTCAATTTGGGATTTCAATTATATTTTTTTAAAAATTCCAAAATAATTGGTGAATAAAAAATGCAGGATTTAATGAGGTTTAAATTAAATTTCATGCCGGAAAACAGAACTCAACAAAGACACGGATAGAATACACAGTTGGCAGTGGCAACTTCGATGAGAAAATTATAATTAAATTGTCAAAAATCGAAAACTAAAAAAAATAAGTCAATTTAACTTCTGGGTGAGTGGAAAAGGTAATAAAATACAGCACGCAGGATAATGTGACCCCTGAGCAGGTTCGGCACATAACACGGGCTGTTGACTTGGAATTGTAAGTTATTGGCAACGCGTAGGCACATAAGCGCAGTAATAACCGCGACTTTATAAAAACAGGGAAATGTAATTTACTTCATTTTGCTTTCTTTCCGTCATTGATTTCATTGATACGATTTCCAGCCCATAAATAAAAGTAACACAAAATGAAAATCTTTTAAATTAACAGGCAAATGCAAATAAGCTCACAAATGAAATAAATTAGATAAACAACTTTGCCTGGGCGTTTTGTAAGGAAACACAACAACGATAAATACAAGCAGAGTGGAGGATAAAAGAAGAGAACTGTAGCCAGGATAAGTTGGAACACAATGGACGTACAAGGCACAGGCAATGAATGACTTATGCATATCGATATCGAAAATTCGTAAATTACGTTAATGCCTGAGCAAGAGCACACTAAATCCTGCGGCATGCACACAATGAATTTCTTTATGCTGTCTTGGATCCTTTTGGGCATATCTTTATTTTTCTTATGAGTTTCTCTTTTTTGTTCTGTTCTTTTCTGTTTTTTTTTCTTGTTGTTTATTGGTTCGTTAAATACGAGGGTATTTAAGGATATTAGTACATTACGCCAAACTTGGCAACACCGACATTGGCTCTAATAGATGCAACAGCAGCACCAGCATCATCAGGAAGCACATCAATAAGTTAAAAACCTGCAGAGATGCGGAAAAAGTTTAATGTGTGGTTGGCAAAAGGACGTCATTGGAATATTAACAAGTTTCTTGTTAGGGCAATAGTTAAGGATTTAGTTGCAAAGTTATGAGGGTATTTGGAACTTTGCCTTTGGTAAAGATATAAATATGATTTAAATTATTGTGGTTAGTTAGAAATTATTTTAATGTGCCAAAATATTCAAAATGGTCGAAGGAAATAATAAAAAGACTATAAAAAATATAAATGTGTTGAAATAAATAATACGAAAAAAAACAATATTTGCATACAAAAAAAATTAATACAATTTGTTTTTAGATTTATAATTAATTTTTATATTATTTTATATATCATTTGTTTAACAAAAATGATATCTGAAATTATTTAAAATAAGAAGACTTATGGTGAACTAAAGAAACTCTTTTCTACTAACCGACCGTAAAACGGGGCTGAGCTTTCACATCAAATTATTTACACCCACATACCTTCTGCTCAAAAAGTACTCGGATTTTGTAAATAAAACACACAAATTTAAATTTTATAAATTTATTTTATCTCCTTCAAAATATACTCCTTCTGAAGCGATACACATATGCCAACGTTTAACCCAATCTTTCATACACTTTTCGTAGGCCCGTAAAGGTATGGCTTTTAGTTCTTTCGGCAAATTCTCTTTTACCGATTTAATCGACTCAAAACGCTTACCACGAAGGGGCAATTTGAGTTTCGGGAACAGGAAAAAGTCGCACGGAACCAGATCTGACGAATATGGTGCCTGAGCTATGACAGTGGTGCCGTGTTTGGTCAAAAAATCACGTACAACAAGAATTTTCCATAGTAAAAATTGCTAAATGCACTTGAGGTAGTTTCACATTAACAGCTGCTGTATACAAACTAATTGATGGGTGGCGCTCAAATTTGTACTATATGTCAAGAAAGGGTGTACCAACATAACAAAAGAAAAATTTTGAAAAAGGTCTATTACTTAAGGAGTAGTTAACAAACAACAAAATCCGGATACTTTTTGAGCAGAAGATATATGATTAGGTTTTAGACATATCTCGGATTGTTTCTTTATTCTGAGTATGACATTTCAACTTAAATAATATGAAAAGTACAAACTGAAAAGTACTATGAAAAGTACAATCTGCTAGTAATCAAGAAGAGTGAACTAGTTAGTTATTTCCTTGGTCCAGCTTCAAGTAACCGTCATATGACAAATATCACGGCATAATCAAATGCAAATTCAAATGATTCTAGCTAGACACTTAAAATGAACAATCAAAAAACTGACAACCTAAACGATTCCTAAAACTAATTTTGTGAATATGGTCAGATTGAAGCTCCCCCACTTATTTGAGGGAGAAATCAGAGTAGATATCCTGTCCATGGCTTACACTTACGCTTAATGAACGCAGGAAAATGAATTGAAAGCTATAGATTAAACTGTAGCTTCATACCCAGATGTCACCATCATAACAGTCATCAAGTGATTACATTTTGTAAAATGTAAAGGTTATATAACAAAACTAAACAGTTTATGATAGGAGAATACTATAAGTCTAGTAATCTATTATTAGTGTGGGATACTACACATCACGACTATTCGCTGGTCTATTCTATTTGGACTCCTAGTAACATAAAGTTTAAAATATATGTACTTTAAGATAAAAGAATATAATTTTAAAACTGTTGGTGTAAATTTTTTCCAAATTACAGTTCATAAAAAAACCATTTTAACAAGAATGTAAAAATTAAAGAGTTTATGTCATCTACAGCATATATCTGCAGTTTATTAAAGCACAAATCATACATAAAATTCCGAAAATATTCAATTTGTCTTTGTCACAAACAAAATACGTTCACCTGCGCCTTGGAGGAGAAGCTCGTATCTTTTCATTAAATGCATTCTTAACAATCAACATTTCACAATTTCGCTAAAAACCATATGTGCCAGTCGAGCAACAATGAGGAGGGTAAACACGTTCCATTTTAAATGAATCTATTCCACACCATTTGGTACCAGTGTCATGCAGACTGCAACTAAGCATACGAGGACTGTCGCATTTTTGATGGTCGTACTTATACTTTCCCTTTCCATGACGACGCGCTATTTTTGAAAAATAGATTTCTAAAACGCTTAAGCTAGCGTACGTCTTGAATTTAAAATACGTAATAAGAAGGTAAACAACAAGGTATCCAAATAGTAGCAGTAGCAGTAGCAGTAGCAGCAACAATAAGCCAAACACAAGATACTCCCACCGAGAAACCAATGAACGAACCAACCCACTTGCATACCACTTGGCGTGCCAAATAGCGCGAACGTGACCAAACTTTTTGTGACTTCAAATATAAGGAAAATAATAAAAATCTAAAATAAAAGCCAAAGTAAAAGGAAAGCGATCATTTATCTTAAATGTGCGTTTAAGGGTAACTAGAAGCGATTACCAGGGGTAGCTTTGACATAGCAATGCAATGCCATTGGCAATTACTAAGCAACAGTGTCAGCATAAGTTCCAAAAATTTAAGGTCAAAATTTTAACTACAAACAATAAAAATATAAAAAAAAATGAAAATGAAAATTGCTAAGCTGCTTAACGTCGCTTTTAATCCAAAAAAAAAAAAATTTTAAATATATTTTTTTTTAAAAAATATTTCTTATTAAATTATCAAAAAATGTAAAGATGATAAAACCTAACATAATACCTTCAAGTAAATTGTATGTTTTAATCTTTAGCGGCAAATCTTAAAAACCATATTGAAATTCAGATTTTATTATCCTTTTTTATGATATCACGAAACCTTTTTGCACATTTTCTCAGATTTATGCAATTCTCATTTCCTTTGCGCAATTATTTCGCATCCTTCGTAGAGCCGAAAATATGCTTAGTACATATGCGATTATCATGGTTTCCTTCCGTTTCACATGCCAAGCTATTGCTTAGCTAACATAAATAGAACCAACAACAACAACAACAACAACAAAAAGCAACACCTTACTTACGGATTAGTCAGACGTTCTTAGCAGAGCCTGTATCCTTTGGATCATTCAGTGCCTTTTTATTTTATTTGGCAGTGCCAGCATGAATCCGTGCTTCATGACTGCAAATAGTTATTTTAACAAACTTGTAACTAAGGTATTCGTCGAGGGTAGAGCAGATAGTGCGGGAAGTGGAAGTTGTAGTAGTAAAATATTTCTAAACTTCCTGCATAGAAAGCATCCTGCTTGATTCTATTGCAGAGAAAGAAACTTAGAAAGTTTACTAAAAATTGTCAATTTCTTTGTATAAAAATTGTGTACGTGGCAAAACCACACATAAGCTTCCAAAATTTTGCAGTTCCTTTTTATTAAAGATTTTTATCGTCTAAATTGAAGTTTACTATTTTTACTACAAGTACATTTTAAAGGAAGTCTTCGATTATTGACATAGGGTATAGAAGATATGAAGAGAAAGATTGTAACTTGTTATTGTCCGAATTTGATTTTGAGTAAAGCGTAGTTATTTTCGATTTTTATAAGTGCATTAGATAAGAAGCTCAATTTTACTCGACTGACTATAACTGACTGTAAAAACCCCAAAAATAATTTTTACTTAGAACACAATTTCTTTAATGGCCCGTAATTAATTGAAGAGTGACATAACATTGCCTAACAATAATATTGCTATGTATGCAGTGTTGTGAAGGTCAATAGTTTTAACATTTTGAGACAACTCAAGCAGCATACCTTCATCCCTTCCTGACTCTATTTTGCATGTCAATTTCATTTAGCCACCCAAGTAAACCAAGAGAAAAGGAGAAAGCTGTATTTTTAATCTCACCTCAACAAGGTATATACCACTGAAAACTATATCTATACTTAACAGTTCTGCAGCTGATATGACTTCTTTAAAATTACCTGAATCAAATGAAAAGAATATTATTAGAATATTAGTTGAAATTGACAAGGTTAAAAAGTACGTATATTCCATGCAATTTCAACAAGATATGATTACAAATGATTACTCCTCACTGTCACATTACAAGTGAAACATGAATTAAATAGTTTTAAATTTTTAATATGCACCTTAAAACATACAATACGAGTGGACATACCATATCCTGATTTGAAGAACCGTCTTAGGAGCCTCACTACCATTGATTTCAATCCTTTGAAATATTATGCATGTATATATGCAATAGATTACCTTTATTCGATAAGGCTTCCGCGTGTATTTTGCTATGTTTCTAATGTAAATAAACAAAACAGTCTTTACTATTAACATTAAATAGTTCAGTCTATCACATCCAATAAACCGTTTTGGAGGTACAAAAAGCGGCATATATATTTTGTTGTTAAAGATAATGATAGAAGTCTGTCCTAATATTTATCATTATTTCAATTACAATTACTACAAATATTGAGTAGCAAAAAATTTTAAAACCAGTCACTGAATTGCTTCAAAAATTAACTACAGATGGCGGGAAACGATCGAAAACAATAAGGTATTCATATGCTAAAAATGAAAGATCAAAAAATTATAAAAAACCTATTTTCTTCTTATTTTTAGTTTTTTGCAAGAACAAAATTTTAGTCATGAAACAAATAGATATTTGATGAACCAAATCTGTTTATGAGGACTGTTTTCGAATCAACTGTTTTTGAGGACTCGTAATACAGTTTTTTTTTGGTCGAATTTTTTTAAAAACCCTGCCGCTTGGTAGTGTAAATCAAATACGTGAATATAAACGGTTCATCTTAATGAATTTTAAAATTATTTTTTATTATTTTTTTATTTTTATTTATTATTTTATTTAGTATTTTTATTATTTTTTATTATTTTTATTTGTCGAAATTCCCATAAGAAAAAATGCTTTACAAATATTTTAATTAAATTAATATATAATACATATCTATTTTTGTAAATTTATTAAAAATTATTTTAACTTAAAAAGAATACATTGTTAATATTTGAATTCTTTTTTATGTACATATATATGTATTAAATCGCTTTTAAAAAAATTATTTTATTTACTTTAATATATACCTATACCTTATCACCGTCTTTATGTATGTTTAACAAATTAAATTTGTTAAAAGTAAATCTATCAAAAATATTATTATCTGAAATATTTTCCCATATTAAATATAGAATTTGACTGATGGTATAAATTTGACAAAGTGTTATATTATTTAGGTGAAAATACAGATACACCCACTAAAAGATATCAAAGTAAAAAATTAATTTAAGCATTTTATTTTTATCATCATTTAAATGTAGCTTTAAAGATAAACGCATTATTTAAATTGCAATCACTCCATATCATATATATATATATATATATATATAAGTCATTTTGGCAATATAGAAATATTTAAATGTGAAGTCCTAAAAGGGCTCACCGATAACAGTTGTTATAAAATTATTTAGTTTTATTATTTTATTTTTTAAAGAAGATCTCATCTTTATCTTTATCTTATCTTTATCTAGATAACAAAATATATATATTATTTTATTTTAATTCATTTTATTTTATTTATTCATTCAATATATACAAACAATATTTTTTATCTATACAGAAAATTTTAAAGTACATTCATTCTGCTCCATCTTTGCTTAATAAAATCTGCAGCACGTTCAGCAATCATTATAGTTGGTGCATTTGTATTCGCAGTAGGGATTTTGGGCATTATGGAAGCATCGGCTAAACGCAAGTTGTCAACACCAAGCAATTGCAAACGTGTATTAACGCAAGCGGTTTTATCATTCTTACCACCCATTTTTACTGTACCAACAAGGTGATAGAGTGCTGTACTAAAATACTTTGTATAACATCGCCAATAGCGTTCTGTCTTAAACTCGTATCTATCACACTCCTTTATGGGAATGTGTAATAGATTGACCTCATTTTCAACAAATGCATTTGTTCGTTCCATTCTGTCGTGGTGAATTCTAGATCGTACAAATGTTTCAATATCGTCATCGATTTTTAAAAGATTTGCGATAATAATTGGATGGTCTTGAAAGTTTCTACTACGCAACTTAAGTTGCCCAACCGATTTTGGATGAGCAATTGATGTCAGCACCACCATTACATGTGCAGTTTTGATCACATTATGTAAATTCCGTGATACCTCATCATTATAAGACATTCCTTCTAGAAATATTCTCAAGCCGTCGTGATCCTGACATCTGAAAAACAATTGGTGCATTTCAATAGTTGGTGTAGTTGTTCCACGATTTTTAGTATCGATAAAACCAGTTGTAGCTGTTAAACCCAAACTGCTTAAAGGTCCATTGGAGTGAAACAGATAATTATAAATATTATCTAGTTTTTGCTGCTCTGTTATTGGCATTGCAGTACCTTTCTGTATAGCGTAAAAAAGTGGCACACCTACGTGATCTTGTAGATTTTTACCTACAGGTAAATCATGTATGACTGGTATTTTTAATTCCTGCAGATCTAATTTAGGACCCACACCAGATAATAACAAAAGATTACCTGAATTAATGGTGCCAGCAGAAAGCACATATTCTTTTTTTGCTCTCACGGTGAACCAATATTTTCCACGCAATAGAAGGGATATCGATTTTACCCTCTTTCCATTTTTTTCGAAATTCAATTTTGTAACTTTAGTATTTTTCATGACATGCAGATTTGGACGTTTTGAAACTTTACCCAAATGACCCTTTCCACTGCCCATACGATGGCCATTTAATACAGTGCCATACACATCTGTATAACCTACTTCACTGTTTTCAATAAATTCCCGAACTATCGGAATTTTGAGTTCGTCCGCAGCTCTTCGAATAATACGTTTTATGTCCTCATCAAAAGACGCATAATGATTCAGTGCGACATAACCTTGTGGATGAGTGTCGTTTCCAACTGGTCGCACAGATTTCTCAAAATAAGGTAATACATCCTCCCAACCCCAGCCATCATTACCATCTTCCAACCAACCATCGTAATCATGACTGTTACCACGAATATATATCATGCCATTCATAGAACCGGTACCACCAATCATTTTGCCAGTAAGCATATAACACTGTCGATTTTTAAGTGCCCAGCATGCCACCTCACTTGGTTCAGCATAATAATTATTTGAGTAATTGGTTTGAGCCATGGTGAACATAAATGGTGGTGCCTAAGAATAAAAACGTTTTTACAACTAAATAAGCAACAACTAATTTTGGAAAATACCTCTGATTCTTGGGGGGGATCACCGCCTTCCTCAAGCACTAACACTTTCCAGTTAGGATTTTCTGTTAAACGACTTGGTACTACTGAACCTCCTGATCCCGCACCAATAACAACAAAATCATATTTATCCAAGCCATGTAAAATTGCTTGATCACCATAATCTGGAGGCCAAAATTCTGGAGGCGACAAAGCGCATTGCGCTGCTAGAACTGCCTGTATAAGCCTAAATGCAAAAGAGTCAAAAACTCCAACGCTGCGACCAGGGCACTGTGCATTGGATAATGTATCCAACATTTTTCCAAATGTTATTCACTCTATGCAACACTCGTTGGACTTGTGTTCAATTAGATTTCTGTTTTTATACTGCATTCCCAAAAATGGTTTTTATTTTTAGAACTAGAGAATTAAAACAAACGCTAGCATCTTATCGAGTCAATATTAAATGTTTGGTTTATTTTTTGAGATATTTATTGTACATCAAAATTTTTAAATAAAATATTTTTATTTCGCGTGATACACTTCTCCAGAAATAAAATCTATTATCTTGCTAAAATATGTACATATAACAAATTGCTCAAGATAATAGATACCCTATCAAGTACATATATTCTTCATATGTTCGAAACTTAACTGTATCTTAAAATCT
>NC_051847.1:18153834-18164887 GCF_002237135.1 Teleopsis dalmanni | reverse complement strand
ATTCATTAAGGTTTCTGACAGGATACTGTAGATAGAAGTACCGTTTCAATAGAATAAACCTATCAGACACCAGTAACTGCCGTTTTGGTGAAATGATTGTTGAAACGTCTAAACACATTCTCCATATATGATTAAACTGAGCAGTGACAGATTTATTATTTGGTGGACTGACTTATTGCTCCTCATAACAAATGGAATAATACAATGATCAGTTAAAGCAACTGGGACTGGCATTATATACTATTTGAATCGCTTCTTTTTAATTTGCTATTATCATTAACGAAGTGCACTATTCACTCTATTAATAACAATAATAGGCTATAATCGACCTCTAGGTCGCAATGCAAATTCTTTGACTTCATAAAAATAGTTCTGCTCAACGCAATCATTAAAAAACTATTTACCTACTGTTAAATATTTACTTTATTTTTATTGTAAAAGTTCTCTCAATAATATATATTATTTCATAAAATTTTAGTCTATTCACAATAGATAACTATTTATTCATGTCTCGTTTAATAATAATAAGACACGATTTCGATTTTCCGGACATTGCGATTTGATAGCGGATTTTGGTAAATGTCGGAGCTAATTTTTCCACAACATTCTTTGCAGTTATAGTTTAAAATATATATCAACAGTAACATAAAAAAATCTCAAGAGATATATTGTTGCTTTATGTGTTCGCAAAATGCACAAAGGATTAAGATATGATATATTCTTGCCGAAAAAAATATTCAATACTTTACATTGGTCACCGGGTGTTTAGGAGAAGATGGTCAACAGTGACCAACTGCATAAAAACTAAGAAATTTTGGCCAGAAATTAGTAAGAAGAGATCAGGGGAATCAGGGGACACTGCCCATTGGGAGGACATGCTGTGAGGCTCAATATCAGGACCTCTTAGCACTGTAGACATTGTAGGGAGGATGATGAAGAGGAATTACCAATACACCTTCTGTTACAGTGTGCTGCTTTCGCAAGACATAGACTGTCCTATTTAGGGTCGCACTTTGTCAATTCATGAAGAGAGATAAATTATATATCCATAGCTCATGTCAATGGTTTCGTGGTCAGTACTAAATGGGTATAATGACAGGTGTCAAATTTTTAAGGGTATCACAATGGACCTCATGGTCTAAGTGCGTCTTCAGACGGCCACAGTAACCTAACCTAACCTACATTGGTTCATCACAGAGTCAATAGGTATTTTACTGTTATGTTGTAATTCCAAAATAATCCATTTTCTGCAGTTATACTTTTACAGCCACAAACATACAAAAGTTTAATTTTTATTTTTAAAATTGTTTTTATTCAGGTTGGTTCTGCTCCAAGGACTTAGTCTATGTACAATTTTGAGAATGAGAATTTGTTGGAAATGATAAGAAAGATATTTTCTATACTGCAAAATGGTATAACTCCAATATAATATTATTTATGATTATTTTTCAATGATGATGCCTTTGTACTAGTTGCTTGGAAAACGGAGTTTAAATGGTGTAGAATTTTACGGCTGGGATTGTAGAAAATCAACAATGCCTTTTGTGTTATTAATAATTAAATATCTGGAATTATTCACTTTAAATTCATTTAATTGTGCTTTTTTCGAAATAACACAGACAATTGTGGTGTTAAAGCCTTATGTGGAATCGACTATTGTAATTACTACGTGATCAATGATTTTCCACATAATACACGTTATATACACACATATATTTTTTTACAGTAATCAAGGATACGCACGCAATAATGCAAAAAAGGACTAAAGCTTAGTTATTGCTTGACTCTGTGTTCTTGTGATAATTGCAAAGTTTTGTATTTTCGAACTTTTTCGACTTTTTTCGGATAGGGTAAACTTTTTGCCAATTTCATTTCTGTATGCATATAGTATGAAGTATAAATTATTAAAATCAGTATTGCCATATTTTTCCATTTATTTACAAATCCGAGTATTTATGAAAAAGGACTGAAGTGAATGCTGTGCTGTAGCTTAGCCTGCCTGTTGGTATCCTTTAAACCACAATTAATTTGCGCCGTTCATATCGGCATGTGTTAATGACTGCTTACCTTGATATGATACGTTGTCAATGTATTCCAGGTAGCGATTTAGGTCCTTTATGCACATCCCATGTATTAATTTTGACCACTGCCAGTCAAGTATCTGGTATTGTCCCGGTTGAATGGTTTGAGAAACCGAAAATGGAATATTTAATTAAAACATTCTGTCTAGAAAGTGCACATGTGTGTAGTGGTGTTTACATTTTCATTTGTCTGCGCTTTAGTTTGTTGGTGTGTGGGTAGTTAAGTTTATGAATAAATGTCAGCAAGGATTAGCTGGGCTTTGCTGAAATGGAATCCATTTTGCTTCTGGTTTAAGCTGCTGGCATTTTTAATTAGTTGCGATTGAAATGAATGGAAAAGTGTTGTTGTTCGTGCGGTTGAATGTAGTAACCGCAAAACAATCTGCTCTAAATCTGTTCAACAGAACAGGTGCATTTAAGAATAGCAAAAAAAGTGTTAAAAAATCTTTCCAGTTTAAAAATATTTTAAATTCTCAAATGTGCTTTAAAAATTGTAAAAGATATATTCTCTGACCGGGTTGGCATATATGTAAGCAACACCTAACTTACAGTGAAATATAAACCTCATGGTGGAATACTTCCAGAAATGAAAGATTAAAATTAACAATGACAAAATCAAGGCTATATTCATAACATGAAAGAGAAGGAAACATTCTCCAAGAGTGAGCATAGGTGATACGGAGGTACAGTGGAAGAAAAACATAATATATATGGGGGTCACATTTGACAACGGCTCAATTGGTATAAATATATGAAAAGAAAATGGCTATTCTAAAATTCTACATCTTTTAAAGTCGCTGTTCAATAATCACTTTAACCTCAAAAATAGAAAGTTACTATATACTCAAATAATTAGCTCAGCAATACTGTACGGATGTGTTACAAACAGCAAAACCTCAAATACTGCCATAAAGTAATTAGAGATAGCACAAAACCTGACTATAAGATTCCCTGGTATATTAGAACAACATTCATGCACAGAAATCTACGGATCGACTCAGTTAAAAAAAATATATCAGGGACAGAGTCCTAAAATTATTCACAAAAGTTGATACGCTGTTCAAACACGCCCTAACAAACCTTGCGTCCACCTCAGGACCCACAGGAAGATATGCTGACCTACGGACTGTCTTCAGTTAAACGATATGAATTCCAGTATAGTTAAAGCTTAGTGTGGGGCAGGGATAAGCCCACAGCAACGAAGGAGTAAAAGTGCTCAATAACATTAACTCATAGTAAACATAACAAAAAAACATAAAAGATATTTTTTTTTCAAAATTTGTTTTTAAAAAATTAAAAGAAAATTATCGACAAAGATATTATTGTAACAAAAATATATTTTTATATCCTTAAGCACAGTTAACAGTTAAATTTTTATTTGCATCATTTAAAGGCCATCATCGTGAACATCAGCACAACAATAACTGTGTGGACATAAAATTATATTGTCCAGTGCTGCCACACAAGACTAAAAGTCCGTTTGAACCACCCAAAGTAAGCTGTGAGTACTCTTCATGATTTTTTATTATGGTAATAATACGCATAAAATAGGCATTTACTATTATTACCCAGCATGATTATTATTTTGATGCCCACACATATAGAACACAAGCAATTCATATATGAACTGGCTCATAAGTATGCACTGATTTTGTGTGGTTACCATTTTAACTAAAGGTTCTCACCCCAGACTCCGGCATCCGGAATCCGAATTTTATGTACAACACGTCCAAGCAATTTTTTATGCCACGAAGATAGATTTACTTTTATAAAAATTCTGATTTTATTGAAATTTATGATAAATGTATTTAAATTTTATTCATGCATTATTTAAGGAGTTTTATGTGCTTGCTTTAAGGATTATAGCCTGTAAAAAAGGCAAATATTTATGACAAATATGTTCAAGTCATAGATTTATGTTACGGTATTAAAATTTTTAAAAAGGATAAACACAAAGCATACAGATTTTGTTAACATTAATCCTGTTTTATCGATTTTTTTAAAATAAATGTTTACTAATAAGCTTACGCTTCATACAAATTTATAATTAAACTTAAATACTAAAAAAAAAAAATAATTCAATAAAAATAATAAAAAAATTTTCCTTAAATTCACAAAAAAATATAAAAAAATATTTATATAACATTCTAACTTAAAGTAAGTATGACTTAAATTTTTTTTATATATATAAATTATTCGTAAATGACTTGTTCGCACCTAGCTTTATATCCACTTCACTTGAGCGCATTTCATTTAATTTATTTGCTTTCATAATTAACTTTTCACCTAAGTATTTAGAGTTGCTTAAAGTTTAATTAAGCGTCAGTGGGTTTCAATTAACAGCTCCTTACATGGCTTTACAACTTCCCAGTGCTGACATCGCAACCCTATTAATATAATGAATCCTTTACACTTGAAAACGCTTTCACATATTCTGCGACGTGTACTCATTTGTGCTTCAGTAGTCACCAGTGTACAGTCCGTGGTGGGGGGTTGCCTTACCTTCTGTTACCGTAGATTTTAAAGTAATTTGAATCTTAGTAAACAAGGACATCTCAGTGTTGTCGTGTAAGTTCTTAAAAGTGTTTCTGGATTTATGTCATGTCTCATTATGAGGCTAATTTATCAAGCGCACAAATGTGTGTACCTTATTTACTTTGGCATTCCGAAAATTTTTACGACTTTAGATGACACTTGAAATAAAATCTGTTTCACAATAAGATATCAATCTTTTCTTCCTACAGAAAATTTATCACAAAGCGTTAGAACAAAGAATAATAATTTTTACTTAACATTGTGATAATTAAACATCTAGAGATTAGCTGGAAAAATATTCACAATAATACATATACTAAAGATGAGTCTAACAAATAATACGCTTTTGTTATACTTAACGTTAACCCACTCCCAAAAATATTAACATAAATAGTAATAGTTATGAAGCTAAAAAAAGTTCAGGATTTGTTTAGAGATAATAAGTGGATAAATCAGATAATTGAGTTAAATACTATAATAGTATAGGAATATGTATATTAATAATAATAAATGCAAACCATGGATTGTGTTACCTTTACGCTCTGGATTTTCAAAATCAATAGATTGGTAATTCCAAAGATTAATACTGGTCTATAACCATCAGGTATAGCTTTCCGTATATCCCATTTCCTTACCGAAGTCTTTGTAAAGAATTATTTTAAAGGTGAATGGACACTACTACAGTAATCAAAATTATTTAAGTTTCTGTTCCAGTGGAGTTATATGTCTAAAGCCTGTTTTTTTTATATTTTTCTTTTGCAGTAGGTGGAAAACCTCAAAACCCATACTGTGAGACTTGAACCTGCTTAAATCACCTCTTAAGGATAAACATGAAAGATTGTAGCCACGTGTAGCTGATAAAACTCCATTTCAGTAATCAGGGGACAGGGAATAGAGCGAGAGGCTTAATACTTAAGCGAAACTAAATTCATCTAAGGCAGAAAGCATGAGCATAATATAGAGAGATTGGGGAATAGCGAAAGGGGTGAGTTTATTGCGTAGGCTTTGTGACCGGGCGCACGAGTGCCGCGGTTGTAAAGAGAGATGATGGAAGAATCTGAGTTCCAGATGGAATGGGGAGGGGGGTTTGTGGCGTAAGGACAGGACAAGGTTAAAGCATGTTGTTATCTTTTTAGTATTTGCTCATGCAAGTATATATATATATATATTGCATTTTTTTTATTGAGAATGTGTCAAACTAAGTATTTCCTTGAAAGAAGTCAATGTAATCATACCTAAATTGTTAAGTGTTTTTATTGCAATCAAAAACTATAAGTTTATAAATATTAGTTTTGCTTTTATCCATTATTAAGATTACACCTTCTTCGTTTCTTTATTCTAATTAATAACTCTACCCACGTAGTTTTGTACTTTATTTACATTATTTATTCATTTGAATTAAATTTTTAAAAAGTGTTAACAGAAATCATTTTATTCATCCACCACGAAAAGGAATTTTTGAAAACTTTTGTACTTTAAAATGCAATTATTGTAAATCATTCGAGGAGAAAAGGATTTGATGTGGTTAAGTTTCGAATATTCTTAGAAAATCATGGATTGAAAAGAAAATCCGCGCACTTAATTTATCGACAGTGAACAACCCTTTTACTTAAGTTAAATAAAGAGAATTCATAAAGAAGTATACATACTTACATTAAAAAAAAATGTGGTTTAAATCCTTTTTTATCGAGTTTCAAAAATAGGATTTAACTTTACTTCCGTTACTCTACAAAGGATTTGACTGCAGCATTCATCTTGGGATTATATTCGACGCGTTTCGTGTTTTAGGCATACGAAAATAGCAATATCATCTCGATTGTCTTTATTTGATATAATTCGAAACTCAAAAATATAGAAAAAATTTATAAGTGGCTTTGTATTTGTAAAAAAAATTAATAAATATTAAGTGTTCCTTAAAGCATTGCGTTAAGTTTAAGAAAGTAATAATATTGATGTGTTCATAACGAGTACGAGTATTCACAATGTCGAGTAACATGTTAACTAACCGAGTGACTTTATGCGACGAGTAAATTTGTTGATCTGTTATCGGAGTCATTGCTCTAGATTGTGAATCTACTTAATGTTCCAGGAAATTTTTTGTTCAATAAAGTCAAAACAAGACGTGCTAAGCGGCGTCTGACACTTTCCTTTTTAAATCGCAGATCTTTGAGGTTCATATCTATAATTTGACGCCAAAAAAATTGGTAACCATAGGTCTATACCAATCAGAATTGATGGCTTTTGTCACATCTTTATTATTTTCCAAAAATATAAGCCAAGTACATCTAAACATCAAATACCACTTAATAGCGAACAATATCTGGGTGTTTGGTATTTTAACATATCCACCAAATGAAAAATGAGCTTCATCAACGCAGAAAACCCGATACGAAGATCATCATTATTTTCTTAGTAAGTTCTCATTATTTTTACACCTTTAGCGTATATTGAGTGATTCATATTTTAAGATGGCAAACCTTAAACTAAGCATATCATGTCTTGTACTTGGACATAACTGTTTGATATATGTTATTGTACCAGTGGTGTGAAATCAGGACCATGATTGTATAACCCTATATTTCTTTCTTGTAATCTATTGAAAAATTGCAAAAATAATTAAAATCATACATTATTTCATAGTTTTCATATAAAAATTTTACGTTTGATGTGAAATTCTGAAACAAAAAAAATGTTGCTAAATATAATTTTTTTTAAGGTAAATTTTTTCTTGCCGATAATTTTTTTTATTTTTCATATCTGGAGTAACTTATGGAATACTTCTTATCTTTGCAAATTCACAGCATAAGTTTTGTAAATTATACAAAATACACAAAAGAAGAAAAAAAATTGCATAAAAAAATAGAAAAATGCATGTTAGCACTGCACGTATGTTCCAGCAAATGCATACATTTTTATGAACATGCATGGAATCTGCTGATGGTCCGGCGAAGGATTATGGGTGCCTCTTTAGCGAAAGTAATCGTAGCATAAATCTCAGAGCGCGTTGAAAAAAAGGTGTTAAAACTTGTTTCAGAAAATTACACAAACTCGGTCTGATAACGAAATTGACTGCACTTGGCAAAGAAACGTGATGTATGTGGAAGCGTTTAAGTTGTAGAAACAACAGCTCACTTCGTTAACAGAGTGGTGCATAACTACTCCTCTACTCCGGAGTACAATGCCTTCTCGTCTATAATAAACATAAAAATAGATTAATGGTTGCGTTAAGTCATTCCAACATAAATTGAATGCTGATTTTATATGAATTTCTTGTATTTTTCTTTTATTTCTGTAATTTTCTACACAAACACGCAGCGGGCCGCACCGTCTCGCTCCTAATCGAATATATCGAGTATGTCGAAAAATATTATTAAAAGTAAAGTTTATTAAGCTCACGTTTAGAAGATACATTGTAGTTATGCCAATTTCAAAAATTTAAAAAAATTTTTCACTCAAAATATAATTACAGTTTGCAATCAGTTAACAAAACTTTTTTTTTATTTTTTTAGACTGCAATTGACTGGCAATAATTGCATTTTAGAGATACTCTACTGCGGTGGAGCAGTTAAATGGATCAAAATTGTTCCACTATTACTTTCAAGTAATGAAATATAGCACCAAAATATATTAAAAGATTGGAAAATGGATTAATTAACTTAAAATATTTTTGAATAATTTACTTTGTTCGAATTTCGTGTTCGACTTTTAGTAAAAATTTTAGCAATTTTATTTGTTGCCGACCTTAATTAGATAGTATATAATTTATAAATTACTATTATAAAATAAGAGAAAACAAAAACAAATTTCTTGGAATTTAGCAAAGTACATAAACACTTACTGGAGCACTATACTATTGAACAAATTCTCCAACGGTGGGTTATTCAGACAAAAGGATTGCGCTGGAATTGGTATGTAGTGAAATCATTTTCTATATTTTTGCTCAAAACTATAGCCATATTACTTAAAAAATTATCGATCTAACGGCAAATATCAACTTACATTATGTTATATTGCCTATTCTTCAACAATGGATTGTTTCCATAGGCGGATTGAGCACGAATTGGCATGTAAAATAAGAGATGTGAATCATTAATTATTTTCTATATCTTTATTGAAAACTATAAACAATTCGAAATTAATTGTCTACGACTTCAGTGTCTCTGCAAATGCAGGCGATCATATGAGAGTTAATACAGGTTCTTATAGGAACAAATGCTCAGAGCCAGGACAGTGCTAATTGGGAGTCAAGCTGCAACCAAATCTACACGATCAACTTAATGATGACTGATGCAGAATGTACTTCAAGAACTGCCAGAGTTTTAACGGGACAGAGGCAGCTACAGACCTAGCCTAGACACTCGGGGATGACCGGAGTGACATTCATACGCGAGTGTCATCCCGGCGCTATTATACCCGAAGACAGCTTTGTTTTTAATCAAAAAACAATGATTTAGATATTATTCTTCTTTTGAAAATCACAAAACCACTGTCATTTGTTAACTAAACATCAGAGTTTTTTTATATATTATTTAACACTACAATATATCTCAAACTCAAGCCATCTAGCAATTTTATTATATTACTTATATAAACAATAATTGACATTTAATACAGTAACGTATCCAGTAATGTATACAGTGAGGTATCCAGTATCCAGTAATTTAAGTTTCTCAGTTTCATAAGTACGGACTTTTCGTCATCCGGATGAATTACAAATCACTCTACATGCGCTTTAGAGACCGTTTTATTTGTTCTTCGACTGTTGATTAGAAAATACGTTTCTAATCAATCAATGAACTTTAATCACGTCTCTAAGAACTTTAGTTGGAATTGTAGTGTTATATTTATTCTAGTCTCACTAGTGGTTACGCAGTATGGAGTACCGTAGCACCATACCGACTAAGAAGTTGTTATAAAATATAAGACTATAATAATATTTTGAACATAATGCCTAAAGGTGGGTAGTTTATGAAGTTTATACTAACTTAAGAATAATAGCGATATCTGTATGTCATTCTACGAAGTTATTGAGTGTCATAATTTCAATATTTGTAACAAATTATGAATGAAGTTATATTTTTGGTGATGTATAATATTCACTTTATTTAGAATTAAAATATTATTGTTAATAAATTTTACAAAATTATGACGAATAGTAAGATTTTCCTTACTGTCTTACTTCTTTCTTGATAGGAGTATGACATATGACGGGAAAAATATCTTTGGTACTTTTACTTTTTCATGGAGTAACCAGTATTAAGATATTTATTGATAACTTTCTCAGACTTTGGGCTGTAAATTATAAAGACTAACAAGATAATAAAAGGGAATTTAATAAAAACCGTAAAAAAAGTAACATTTAAAGATTTTTATTTAATGGAGTAGTTAACTTCCATTTGCATTGCAGCTCAAGTCTTTGCTAAGAAAAAGTATTTAATGGATAAACAACTGTCTTAGCTGAAATAAAAAGCATTAAATTAAAATCACAGCAGCGCATTTGGCTGCATTTATGCCTCCAAGGAAAGCAGATCTCGTTCTGCAATAAAATCAGTCATAAAAGCTACAATATCTGCAAAAGTAAATGAATTTTTAATTTGTGGTCATTAAGGGGAATCTAAACAAACAGGCATTGATAAGTTTAAGTGATTCTCTTATTTGGAATCGCATTTTATGATACATAATTCGCAGTAACCAAGTCAGGCAAGTTCCAGGAGAATTGATAATCATGCGCAAAACCGAATCATTCAAATTAAACTTAAATTATTGTTGTAAACGTTAATTAGAGTTATAAATATAATTTAGTACAAGTCCATTTAACTTCCATTTAGTGATGAAACTGTTTTACTCGTACTAGTTTGATTTAGACATCCATGTGACAGCAAAGTGCAAATAAAAAATTCAGTCAATAAAAAGCACTTTTTTTTATTAAAATGCACTCATCAACACAAAACTTGTCAGCGTTTCTTACTAATGTTTCCTGATTCTTCCACGTATCTTTGCATATGCCAATCTAACGCGTTCTGATAAGATACTACTTCTCTCAAATGTTCACGCAAACACGAAATAGACACTATTTTCACGGAATTTATTTCGTTTCAGTTCTGTGCCTAGGATGCAAATGTTCGTTCGGTTAGAAGGAACTCATAAGATCACGGCTGGGTTCTACCCTAACGGTGCTTTTCGTTGTAAGATTAATTAAACATTCTTAAAAGTGTCTTTACATAAATAGCCACAGCCGTCGTAGGCACGGCTTAATTCGATAGGTGGTTTCCACATAAATTAATAACACTGCGTCGACTGCTTCACGTCAACTTGATAACTTTATTAGCTGCCATAAAATGTATGTTGATAATGAATAAAAATTGTTGTATTTAAAGCAGTAATTAAAGATCAAAATTGTGCGATTCGTGAGGAATACGTGCATCACAATGGAAAAA
>NC_051847.1:18128650-18153698 GCF_002237135.1 Teleopsis dalmanni | reverse complement strand
TGATGAAAGTAAAACTAATTTGAAGAATTAAAAAATATTATCAGCCACTTTGAGATACTAATGGAAGATTAAAGCCAATTGAAAAAAAAATAAAAAATAATAGAATATATTGAATATGTAATCGTAGATTAAACAGTCGTTTCATATTATTACACGCAATGTCGTTTAATGCACTTTAATTATTTTTGCAACTAATGTGAATGCTCCAACTAGAATTCTCATTGAAGACAAGAATCCTTCAGCACAACCCATGCACAACTGAATATATGTCATTAATTAATAAAAGCAATTCTAATATGAATAATTAAGCAAATATTACATTAGCAACTTTGTTAACATTAACCTGTTCTGCAAGCTCGGCTTTGTGTTGCTGGACTTTCAGTTCACTCTCGAGCCAAACCCAATAAAAAAGAGTTCAAAAAGTGAACTCAACGTGAAGGAAAATCCATGCTGTCACTGTGTGCAGAGTAAATAGCCGCCAACGGAGTGCCACAACAAGTCTGCTCCATTAACTCGGAGTCATGCCTAAGAAAAGCGCCAACCAACAAACCAGTAAGTAAACAAAACTCGACGCGTACTGAGCCACTTTGCACATGTGCGGAGTGCAAAATACTCGTGCAGTAAGTAAAGCAAATGCAGCACGTTCGGTGGTGAGAAGAATCGTTCTTGCCAACATTTAAGTCCGGCTTAAATATTATGAATTTTTAATTTTTATAAAAAATATCGCATTAAGTGCCGTGATTGTGTGATTAAAAAAAAAAAATTTTAATAAAAATTTGTGTAAAAAATATTAACTTAAATATCGAGAACCGCAAGTTTTCAGAAGAACCGAGCGAGGACAGTGCGACGCTTCTTTAGAATCGTTAAATCGCGTTAAAAGTGCCTCCAGTGATGACTGCCAAAACGGTAATAAATTACGAGATGATGCCAAACAATTGATTACGCAGTCGTACAGTTGCAGTTTCAATTTAAAGTGACTCAGATTTTTGCTTCCTGCAGTTTTTGTGTACTTCCACTTGGTGCTGTTTTTTGTGGAATACTCAGCAATACTCAAGTGAGTGTGTGTGTATCTGCCGCAATGTATCTGCCGGCCATGGAATATATTTTAGCTTCTCTTACGAGCCAATCGGTTTTAAACGTACGCTCATATAATACATAAACGGTTGCCACTTTGCTGCAAACTACTCCGCCTGCACATGGTTGGAACCGCAGTCGATACTGTGAACTTTTTTGTTTATAGTCAATGCTGTCCGCCACTGTTGTGGTGCGGCTACTCCTGTTGGCTCTGTGCTTCTCAATTGGTAGCGCGTTTTTTAATCGTAGCCGCGAATTTGTTGCGCCTTTTAAGTCGGCGTGGAGCATTGCAAATGAATTTCAACGTCCCGTATTGATATTATTTAGTTCGCGTCTCCGTCTACGTCTACAATTTAACTATTAAAAAGAATAATTAAAGCGTTCAAATTCATGTTTAAATTGAAATAAATTTTCTAGTATTAAATTGGAATTACAGTGTTCCTTAGTAGCAAGTTGTTTGGATCTGCACAAATAGTTTTTTATTGCGAACATTAAATACTCTTAAATATACTTGAGCACAGGCGCTTAGAACGCATTTCGGATTACAACTCATAATTTTAGTGAAGACTGTAGGCATTGAGGAGTGAAGGTAAGAATAGAATAGAATTTTAAGAGAATGTTAATTTCTTGATGAATTAATAAAAATTAATAGTAGTTGTTTAATATTATTAAATATTTAATAAACTCATAAATGTTGATTACATTTGAGTGTCAATAACTTGCTTAATATACATGACTCTTCAGTTTGTGGGGAATATGTACTTTGTGAGACTTATTATTTCATATATATTAGCGTCTTTAAAGTTCTCTCCACTCCTACTTACATATTCTGTTAATTGATGCAGATTTCGTTTTCAACTCTTTGAGGAAATGTCGAGTGTTTCACAGAATGACTTTCTATTTTCCAGAATACAACACCTGTCCTTTAAATATAAAATCTATAAGCCATTGACTTTTCTTAAAGTGTCTTCACTGATACATCAGTAGCCAATTTTGTTTAATATTTTGATTTTATAGCGAAAGTCAGGCCCCGAAAAACTGCATTCAAGAAATACGTAGACCACTGAATTAGAATTAAGAATAACCATTTTAAAACCAATACATATATCAAGGTAAATATATATATATATATATATGACACATGTATCGTATATTTTGAAGTGATATATATATATATATATATATATATGAGTTCTTAATATCGTAGCACCAAAGGAGTTGAAGTTTGAAACGATCAGAAAACTTAAAATCTGCATATTTATCAAGAAATTGAAATATCCGCAGTCTCTAATTTTCTTCTATTTACACATGAATGCGGGGAATAAAATATTAAATAACATCAAAAGCCCAACCTTTGGTATATTAAATAGGATACTTGGGAATTTAATTGGCTGAGTGCGACTTAACAAATCCGATTTACTGAACTGATTATGCCATGGAGAGAGCAATGGAAGAGAAGTACATAAAAGGATATCAATTAGTAGGTATAGCAGAGGTATGATGATAAAAACATCATATAGCAGACGACTTTAACAAAACGAATGTGTCAAATTGGATAGTGTTCGTATCAGATCGGTTGAAATAGATTGCATTACCTATGAAATCATTGGTTCAATGATTTTAAAGCAAAATCTGTTTTAATGAATATTATTAACTTTTTCTACGGAGTGTATTAATATAGTTGAAGTAATAGTACGTTTCTACTAAAATGAAAGTAAGATTATGTATATAAACAAAACATTAAGCATTGAATTATTTAAAGCTTCATTTATTTTCATTTAAAAAAGAAAACATTTTTTTTGGTAGTTCTGAAATATCAAAGGCGTCTTATTCAATAGACGGCAACTTACTCAAACCGCCTCTTAGAAATGAGCAATGACAAACAAGCCACATGACCATATAGGGTAGAGTACTAAAAATCAAATTCAAGTAATTAGCAATAAAAGTAGAAAGTAAACATTTAGAAATTGAAATTATCTGAACCAAACCATGAGAACCTTAAATTTAAAGGAAGAAATTAGATTTCTGTGACAGTTACAGAAAGATTATTGGGTATAAATTGTATAACCAGGATCACGAAGACTTTAGTTGTAAAGCGAGACGATGGAAGGAATCATTGCACCATATCGAGGTAAAAGGAAAGGCCTGTAGCTTATAACTAAGATCAATTCTGAACGAAAAGTTTAAGTGCGATGAGTGTCAGAAAGAGACTTATGTAGATAGGTAATTAATGAAATCCTGAAGGATTTTTGCGCTCAAAAAAGTGAATTTGTTCCATTTGAGCAAAACTAATAGCAGACTTAGGCGTACATGAGAAGGGGATGGTTTGAGATACTTAACAAATCAATATATAAGTCCAAATGATCTGTATTTACTCGGAGACGTAATGAGATTTTTAATGACTTAAAATATGAAATCTGTTCAATCTAAGAAATAATAAACTTTTTCTTAATACCACTGTTTAATTATTTAATTAATGATTTTTCTGTTTTTATTTTTTTTTAAATGTCATATCGTCATTACTTACAAAGAAAATACATTTTTGGACTAATTGTTTTCAGTTAATTTCTTTGAGTTTTAACTTTTTTAATGTGAAACTTGATATATTCTAAGTTATGAATATAAAAAATAATCAAAAGCTATTAATATTTATCCATTAACATCTCGTGATATAATTTTCAGCTTTAAAATACAATTTAACTATTCATAAACTTTTAAGTAAATTTATAAAGTTTATTTTGCACTAATAATAATAGACTGCAAATCTATAAAAGCGACTATTGGATGAAGGAAAGGATATTTTCCAAAATTTGACAAAACAGATGACTTATATGTGCAGAGTATATTAAAAACAGAAATGTGTTAATATAATTTCTCTTAAGTCAAGTTTACTTAGATTTAAGAGTTGTTAGTGATATGTTATGGATATGAAGTTTTGTAGTATTTCAAGTATAATGAACCAAAAAAATATAATTTTAAAATTTAAATCATAAATTTTAATTATGACTAAAGTGAATAATTAAAAGGCAGTGGTATTAAAAAAAAAATTAACTTCAAATCTTAACATTAGTAATTTAATGTTTGCAGACTTAATGAAACTGATTTAATGAGACTTAATGAAATTGAGACTTTCTTCAATTATATTAGTAAATTATATTAGTAAAATAGTAATTTCTGAAACCAATCTATTTTACAACCAGAATACATAGAGATATTTGCTTTACAAAAAAAAAGACAAAAGTCAAAGAGATTAAATTAAATTCATATGCATAAATATTAAAATAATTTAATTGTCAATAAATAAAATTAAACTGATTAACAGATATTTCACGAAAAAATAAATAATATAATTTAAACACTGAACTGGAACCTTTCAACAACTGTCAAGGAAGTCGTAACTGAGCCGGCCCAATATCAACACTGAACCACGTCGAAACCTATTTAATTTATATGATTTCTCTTCTCATTCAATTCAATTATATGTGCGCTTTTGTACTTCTCCAAGCCAACATGCGCTTATAAATATTTTGGTACCAATTATTTTTATGACCAATTCGAACCGAGATAAAGATAAAGAAAAATGCAGCCAAACAACAAAAATGAGCCAAAATTAACAGAACAAAGCGAGCAATACCATCAGCACCGAAGGATTGCAGTACGACGATTTGGCCAAAGAGTGACCAATTAAGATACGCCAACTGTAGTTGGAAGAATATTTAAAGATGTTGCAGTCAAATAAATAAAAAACTGAAGTGCAGAGGATGGGATGCAGCAAAAGCTTCATTAATATGCAAAAGTACAGTACGAAATAAAATATATCCGTAGTAGCAATGAAGAAGCAATGAAGGAATAATAGCAATAGACTAACTATTTCGTTTAGCTAACATTTATATATCTTATTTATTCCTAAACTGTTTCTATGAACGAGTAAGTATTCGAACACATATACGTTTATACGAAAGAATAAAAGAAAACATTATTTTTTCATCAATTCCATTATTTGACCCTTTTAAAAAAGCACCCGTAACGACCTCCGATATAACCTGCAAAAAAAAACTGAACAGAATTGTGGAAAAAAAGAGTTAACAACTTAATTGGATTTGCATGTAATTTTACTGTCGAGATTGGTAGAATCGACAGTTGTTGGTGCTGTTAAATCTGAGATAAATAAAATACAAAGCCCAACAGAGGGAATCGCTTGATTGAACACATATATCAGTTGTTCAATTAAATTGCCAGCATTTGGTTTGTTGCGAAATCGTTTAGCGACAGTTGGTTTCAAAATACAAGATGAAACGATAAGAAATTGATAAGCAAATATCTTCATTGAAGATATAAAAGGCAACGTGCAATAAGGAAACATCACAACAAAGGATATGCGGTCTTAAAGGATGGTTAAATAATAATGGGACAGACATAGACATCATTTTGTGAAAGGGGGTACGACACATGTCATGGTAAAATTCTTTTTTAAGGTGATAGTTAAAGAAAATATAGTACACTTTTGATAAAAAAAATACACAAAAATTATTTGTCACTACTAATAATATCTTAATAGAACTAGTTATAATATGAAATAGAGACTGAAAAGAGCGTTTTGGTATCGTTAACTACTTTGTCAGTACTAAAAATGGATATAAGAATACTTCTTTACTATTTACTAAGAGAGGAAATAATTATCTAATATAAATTCAGGTCGTTTGTATTTGAAAAGTTACCAAGTTTTTATACATTATTATTATTATTATGACATGTTCTATAAATTACAATTACAGTTTAAGAACTTAGTCTATTTACATAAGCTTAGCTGCTCTTGTGAATACTCGAATCATTTGAAAGTCAAATACAGTAGCTGATTAGATCAAATTATTCTATATCGGTGGTATGTTTGGTACCTTACATAAAAGTTGTTAGGTTTCAGGCCTCCGAACCTGTCCCGGACTTTATGTGGCAATTGGTATTTCCCCCAAGAACCTTCCAGATATTTATACTGCATATTTCACTCGGTCGCCATTGCCTCATATGAGACTTTTAAAGACGCAAGTATACATCTTAATCCCCATTTTTTTTATAAATATCATTTAATACTTGATAAACCAATACAAAATAAAGGTCTGCACTAATGATTTCCAATGTTTTTAATTACACCTTGTCTTCATTTCTTTTTACAGTATATATACGTTCTGTGTAAAAAGTATCAGGAATTTAATATTTCAGATCATGCATAAACGATTCTTTCACAAGTTTGTTTCTATTTCTGCAACCTATTATTCAGTATGTTCACATGATTTGTTTGCAATTATACTTTTAGTATAATTGTATAATATAATCATTCTTCATAGTAATACCTTAAATTTTATTAAATTCTCCATAAACACCAAAATAAAAGTCAATATAATTTTTTGTTCAAAATTATTATTATTTCAAGGTAAAATTTTTTTGTTTTGTCGAATGTGATGCATTCTATGACGAAAAGAAGACTAGAAGGTTGCGAACAGTAAGGAAGAAACAATAACAAAAATTTGATTAATTTATTGAAAATATGCTGACGATATAACGCTGTTTTGATTGCTAATTTGAAGCATAGTCATCATATTTGTTTAAAGTTAGTAAACCGTAAAGAATAAGTTACCTTGACCTGATATCTAATCAAGTCGTTCTGAAATGGTAGTGAACAGAAAAAGAAAATAACTTTAATTAGTCCGCATCAAAACTTGTATTTAATTTAGAACAGTATATACTGCATTATCACATAAGTTGATAGATATTTAATGTAATTAAATTTGTGATATCATGACAATCTAATATTTTTCGAAACATGAAGAAATCAGGAAAACCAATAAGCACATAAAAAAGTGTTTTTATTGCAGCGTTCATAGGAAATGAGAATTATTTTTGCATTTGAGTCTGCTTCTGTATGTTAGTTCTGTAGTTTTGTGTTTTTTTATTTTCGTTTCTTAAATTTAATCTTAACTTTTTATAACAATTTTTACGGCAGTTCACAGATTTTACGTTTTTATGCCGTTACAGTTCGTAATTAGAAATCAGAAATCAAGTTTCGCTGGTTTAATCGCTCAATAATTGCCGCACTGCATTTCGTATGCACTTTGGATAATTTATGTCCTTTCGAGTTAGCATTTTCTTATGATTTTTTGATTTCAAAACATTTTTCTAGGCCGTTGAGAAAAATGGAGTTTGACACTTGCAAATTCTGGTGCATACGGCGAACTGGAACTGGAATTCTTCTAAAGTATTACTGCGTGTGTGGCTAATTAATTTGTATCTTGTTGATGTCATTGTACTGCTCAATAAATCATATCATGTGAATTTCAAAGTTACTTAAGGCAATTATTTTGCATATCTAACAACGGATTTAATTAAAAATTTCGTTCATTAATTCGTATTGACAGTGGCAGTGCCAAAGATTGCCTCCAGCTTCAATTGGAAACATACATTTTTTAGATTGAATGCAACTATGTGGGCAATACGTTTGGAGTCATGGTTAATGTTTCTAGAAATGTTTTTAATACAATTGACTTCTTGTGCTTATTGAGCAAATATTTCAGCAAATGAATTGATTTTGATACTTTTTTGAATACCTTGCGATGACGTATAAGTGTAACTTATAGCAGTAATGATAGGAAAACAAAATATATTCAAAATTTATCATTGCATTTCATATAACTTTTGTATGTAGCACTGATTCATGTCTATTTAGTGGCCTTAATTTTTAAGAATTGTTATAATAACAATTATTTACAATATATTTTATTCTAATATTATTAATAATAGTAATAGCACAAGTTCAGGCATATATGATCCAAGTATATGCTAGTCGTATAGAAAAACAATCACATATATAAAAAACAATCACGTATATGAAACAATGACAACAGCTGTTAGGATCGCAAGAACTATTTTAATAATAATAATTTAAAAAGGTAGCTTATGTCTCAAAGTATCAAAAAATTTCTATGTGTCGAAGAATATATAGTACTCTTAAAAGTTAAAAAGTCACAGATGCCGCCAAAGTTGCAAGAGTTGCAAATGTCGTATATATTAGAAAAGCCTCAGAAGTCACAATATTCTTAAATACCACAAGAAAATATCACAAGATTCTTAAATACCGTATAAGTTGAAAAATTTCCAGAAGTTTGAAGAATTATAAAAGGCAAAAGAACTCTAACAATCATAAGACTATGTTTTCTATATATTTTACTAGGCATTTGTACCTCAAACTACAGATTAAAGTCGTAAAAGTTGCACTAGTTATAAAAATCTGCACATTTTTCCAATTAGTTTCTTTTTTTGACTGTCAAAATTTCTTTTCATTATCTAGTCCATTTTAATATATTTTCTAACATGGTAATATTAATTATTTTGATTACATGGGTCAACAATAGTAAATCAGATATTTTTCTTTAGAATCCACCATACAGCTCATAATACATAAAATTGTGCCTTAGTCTTCAAGAAACTTCGTATATTGGATAACAGATTTTTGAAAGAATTTTTAGTTCCAATGTTTTAGTCTACATTCAACCACTTTTGGCATCGTCCAAATTGCTATAGTTGTGTGAACGAGGGCTTTATGATGTATAATTGATTTTCATGTTTTCGCATTTGGACTGCTTTGAAAACCTTAACTAGATGCATTTGATAAATAATCTTTTCTATAATGTCTATAAATGTCTATCGAAATGGGCGAAGGTTTGAACAGTTTTAAAACATGATTTGAAAATAGTACGATGATATCAATTTGCAGAAAATGTTGTTTTATTGAACATGGAAGTAAGATGGCTTTGCTGACGTTACTTTTCTGGATTAAATTTTCTGCGATTTGCTGAAGAACGTAATATTATTATAAATATCTGCCATTATCTATGCTATAACGACGAGTTTGTTCATATATTCCAAAGTTTGCGTTAGTTGGAAAAATACTATACTTCTAATTTGATCCAGATATGTCTAATTACTTTTCCAAAGTTAATTTATTGAAGCAGACATTAAAGTATGTCATGTTATATAAAGCTCCATCCAAAATTAAATTGATTGGGTGTGTTATTTATAATTTTGAGTTATGGAAGATCTCTTTTCTTCATTTATTTAGTTATGTTATCAATTTGATTTTCATAAAAGTCTACTACTCAGGGTCTTAAGATTTTTATTTTGCTGTTTGCGAGTATTTCGTCTCTATCTTTGGAGTAAGTTAAACTTTTTTTGGACTCTTTCCTACTATTAATTCTCTTTGCAATGCAAAGAGATGTTCCAGTTTATTATTTGCATTGGAAAAAAGTAATACGTTGATGTGGTTTAACTTTATTTTCTACTATATTTGCATTAAAACTACGACCATAGCTTATATTAGATAAAAAGCAAAGTTAAAAGGCTGCATCTACCAGATTTTTTTTATATACTTAATATTAATTTTTACTACTGGAAATATTATATAGTAGAGTTTTCATTCAAAGCATGTTTTCTTTAATTCAAAAAAAAATAGAAAACAATTGGAAGTTATATTTTATAAAAACAACAATAATTAATAATTTGTCATTTTATTTAAAATCAAAACACTCCCACTTCTCTTCGGTGTTCGTACGATTTTGCAGAACTTATACACTCGTACTTCAAATTTACTTGGAAAAAACCTGTTTAGTAGTTCCATTTTATTTATTGAAAAACTCATTATTTATATGAAAAATACTGACCAAGTAATAACTATTTAAGATTATTTATTAAAGAATTGCAATTAATTCAGGTGACATATGGAATATATAATTGAGTTGTGTCATTAATTTATAGAGAATTTTTTTAAATTTTTATTTAGGACATTAATAGATGCATTTAATTTTTAATTTATGTGGCAACTTCAGATATCATAGACTAAAGTTTCGTTAGTCGGCTAACTTTAATTAATTTTAACTACTGAAACTTAAACTTAAACTAACTGGAAATGTAGTTGAGTTGTTAATAATTTTATTTATTCGTAAAAACACTTATAGTAATGTAACTCAAAAATTAAAATAAAAAATTTTTTTTTATTTTATTATATCTAAGTCAAAATTATATTAAAAAAAAATTTTTCTTCTCATATTTTACTTGTCGGTTGTTACTTGTCAATAAATAATTTATTACTTCTATCTGAGATACATGATTTTTGCAAGTAAAACTATGGCAAACCAAACTATGACATACTGCGAATATTAGGTGTTCAAAGTAAAATATTTTTACCACATATTTATGCGAATTAGACCTAGTTTTTTAAATTAAGTAATACTATTTTTGCAATAGTATTGTATATAAATTATTGAATAAAATTTAAAGATTTTTTATTGTGTAATATTTTGTATTCTCTCTGAATAATAACTTTAAAGCACCTATTCTATGTTATAAGGCTTAGTAGTTTATATACTTACTACAAGTATTTATGACTTGAATTAGGTACTTAGTTGCTTAGTTATGTCTGTCGTTATATAGGTATTTTCTTCTGCAGTTTTATAGTAGGCTTTAGTTAGTCAAATATTTTAATGATAAGCAATTAAGTTGAAATGAAAGGAAACATAAACATGCCACAGTTTTACGAATTCTTCCAAAGCGATGTTAAATTTTATTCGGGCTACAGAGGGGCACCCAACTGAAGGAAGCATTAAGATAAAATTACCCAGTAATGCGTTAAGACCTTACTCAGATCTGAGGACGTAAGTGAACATAATTTTTGCCGTCATGTTAAGAATGTTTGAGCTTTTGTTTTTATCATTTTGATTGAATTCAAATCAAACATGGCCCAAAACAACGCGCAAGAAACATTAAACAAACACAACAATTGCAACAAAAACAATGCAAAGTGGGCAAGAATGTCAAAGTCATTTAAGCTGGTTTTTAATGTGGCTTAACAGAAACAGAAAAAACAGAAACAAAAAAGGAAGGGGACAAAGGAAGCGGGAAAGAGGAATGTACTCTTTAAAGAAGAGGCTCAACAGCCTTGCCAACATAACCATATGTGAGTACGCTAGAGAAACGTCATTGCGAACAAGTGTGTTCCTTGCGCATCGCTAAAAAGTGGTCATTTCGCTGTGATTTTTTTATGAGCCACAAAATGATGTTAAACGCGTTAAGGGCCCTACACTGCAAAAAATTAACAAAAATACTAGTCGTACTATATTCGAGCTTACTCAAATTTGAACATTTCGGGCGAACACTTCAAGTTCTCGAGTTGCTCG
This sequence comes from Teleopsis dalmanni, assembly GCF_002237135.1. Lineage (NCBI taxonomy): Eukaryota > Metazoa > Arthropoda > Insecta > Diptera > Diopsidae > Teleopsis > Teleopsis dalmanni. Next base: position 18,142,404 of record NC_051847.1, on the reverse strand, counting down.
AACTGCTCGAAAATGTTCCAAGTTGCACATGGGAATCCTCAAAGCTTTACATTGCATGAATAATATTGTATTTGAAACTCTAAATTTTATATAATATAGAATTTCAGAATCCAGTAAATTGTTTTCAGTGTTGCCACTTGTTTTAAGCTGATTCAAACTGCCAGCTTGAGAAAAACCTTTTCTCCTAAAGTTCGGTTTATTTTATTATGGAAATAATTTTTTTTCTTGTGTGTACATTGTGAATTTTTTTATTTTAGATTTTTTTAATCTTCATTTTTAGTTGCGCTGCTGACATTTTGCACGTAAAATTCATCATTGTCAAGAGTTCTCTCACAGAACCCTCCAAAAGAATTGTAAAGCCGCGTCATAGGTAGCGCATCCGTTCGGTTGCCGATGATGTTGTGGCAAATGTTCTGTCAACAAGTGCTTGGCTTTCCACTTTGGACGAGATGAAGTGCAGCTCGTTGCCATGTTACGTGTCTCTTGCAAATCTTTCGTAGAATTGCTATTTTATGAGGGCTTCCAATGATTTGGTTAATGTTCTAAGCACAATAAAATTTCATTATGTACAAAAAGAAAGAAAGAAACATTGAATGCAAATTTACTGCTGCCATTTATTTGTGAATAGAAAAAGTTAGAATTTACGTAGGAGATAATAGCTATCGAATAATTCTTAATATATAATAAAAATAAATGTATGTCATATATAAGCCCGCAACCGATTGTGTCAAGTATGTGTTGATGCAGGTATCATACAGTCGGTAATCGGTAGTTTGATTCATGTATTTATAGTTTATTCTATAAAATTTATAGAATTTTGATAAATACCGATTTAGAAGTTTATTAAACTTAGAATTTAATTTAATAAAATTATAAAAATTAAAAATAATTAATTTACGTACAATTATCGATAGTAATTAACTTTGGGATTAAAAAAAATAGTCAAATGCTCACAGCTGTACAGCTGTTTAAATATACTCTAAAAAGCACTGTTTTTATTATTTAAAGGCTTATAAAGGCGTAGTATAATTTTACACGTTTTGACCAAAAAACTTAGGTACTAAACTAAATAGACCTTTGCTAAGAAGATGAGGAAAAACTATAAAGCACTCATCTATTTGGAGGCAATAGGCCTCCAATTAAATTAAAATCATAGGTAAATAGCGTAATTGTGAATAATGTGACGGCACTACAATTAGAGTATTGCTTCGGTGACATATATAGCTGGTTTGCAAACTTAGCTGCCATTTGAAGTGCTCTCAGTGGTAATGAATCAGTTCGTAATAGTTGTATAGGTGTGAAAACTCTTATACAAACGACTTAATCGGTCGAGTATAGCTAATTAAAATATTTTAGTGAATGTGACGTTTGTTTTCTTCTTCATTTTGTCTGCATTCATATCGTTTAAATCTCGACATCCAGTTCTCTTTGCTGATACATATGGCTCTGTTGTGTCTTACTAAGACTCTGTATAGATATTAAATAACATATATATCACAACATTAGTACTGAGTACTGATACATATTGCTCTGTTATGTCTTACTAGGACTCTATATAGGTATCAAATATAGATCACAATATCAGTATTGAGATGGTGTATTGAATGCAGTTTAGATGAATAGTCTTATGTTCCAGAAAGAACTTATAGAATCTGTTTATAGCTGTGCATGTATGAAAACTAGTGTAACCTGATCGATCAAGTTGTTCTTTGCTTTACACTGTTACTGTTCAGTCTTACTAAAACTTTGAATAGATATCAAAGAGAATATCGCAGTATCAGTATGATACGCAGCGTATGAACAGGTTGGCTTTCCAGAGAGAACTTATAGGATCTGCTAATAGTTATGCAAACGCTAAAAGTTGATGTGACCTCTGATCCATCAAAGTTGGTTGATTAGAACACCTTCACGGGTATGTATGGCTGCTTCTTTTTCATATCTTTCTGGTATGTGTATGCTAAAACCTAGTCGTGATACATTCTGCTCTGTTAATAGCTATCAAAGAAAATATCATTGCATCAGTGTCGATATACTGTATGACATGAAGAGTCGGTTAGTTATTCAGAGAGAGCCTATAGAATTTCAGTCGGTTAAGCCATCTTTACAAAGATCTTGTGGATTGAATTCTTTAAATAATGGTCTTAAAGGTATTCCGTTAAAAAGTTAAGTTACCTTAACGATACAAAAATTCTTAAGAACTGAAGTTTGTTTTTTGCTTCATCCAAAAAATCTTTAAAATCTATTTGAATGAAACCTGCTATCGTTACGTTATACTGAGTTTAAAAATTTAATTAAAATATTTCTCTTCTTTAGATATTCAAAGTGTATTTATTAAATAATATCACTGCCTTTTAATAAATTTCTTAAATTCTGCTATAGCATTCTTTAATATTTTGAGTTACTTATTTTAATTATTTTATAAATTTCTTGGATTTTCAGTATCACTTACACTGACAATAAAATTATAATCTTCTGCAAATAACTTCGACTTCGGGATAACAACTCAATAAAACCTATTCTCCTTGTGGCAACAAAGTAAAGGATTAAACTCCTGGAACAAAGCTGCCAGAAACAATAAACTAAACTTCATGGTATGAAAATTGTTTTCACAAAAACTTCCGTAAACCATAAAACTATTGTGTGGCATACTCCGAAAATCCTTGGCAAATATTTGTTATTGTTCTCGGTTCTTGCCATTGAAGGATTTATGTGTGTTAAATTAATTGCTGTTTGCTTTCTATTCAAAAATACTTTTGTGTACTTTGTGGCAGGATAAAAAGATTTAACGAGAAACAAAAATCAAAGTCGTAAAATGCAATTATTTACGCAACACAATTCCAAGTATTCAGAGCGGCAAAGCAACTAAAACTGCAGAGCAAAGCCCAACATGAACTCAATTAAAAAACGAAGATACTCGTAGAAAAATTGGCTTTTGTCTTATGCAGAGCTTGTGCTGTAAAATTTATTTGATATTTAAACTGTCAGTTCATTTTATATGCAATTAAAAACTACGTTTCCACATCATCAACTGCAGAGTATTCTCAATATATCAATTTTCTTTTCAAGGCAAAGAAATGTGAAACCAACGCCTGAGCCCTCTTAGCCACATAAGCCACGACCCTGGCCGTTGCAGCTGGCCGTTTGCCTGCATATCTGCACAATATGCTGCACTTTATCTTGCAAGCAGGCAAAAGCGTTCTTGGTTCACTCATATCAGTGAAAACCAACAACTCAATTTTAATCAGAAATTACTGACCTCAGAAGTCATAAAGTCGTTATTATCAGCGACTTGGTTTGAGCAGTAGTTGATGAAGCTGCACGTTGCATTCAATGCAGTTGGAAGTGAATTATCTTAGTGTTGGAGGTGGGGTAGCCTTTGTTGCATTCAATATGCCACACCCACTAAAGTGGTATATAAGAGACTAACGAAAGAAGAGAATTAATTCAAAAAATATTACATTATTTATTATATTATTATTATATTTAATTATTATATTAACATATTATTTTATTATTATTGTTTTATTATATTATTTTATTTATTGTTGTATATTTAATTATACATATATATCAATTATGATTATATTTTTTAAGGAATTCAATTTAAAGGAGCTTTAAAATTTAAGTCAAGAATGAAAAATATTTGAAGAGATAATGGGAAATATATGTTTACCAAAATAATGAATTCAACCTTGTTAAGGGTTATCTCATCAGTCGATATTATAATCAGATCCATATGATTACAAGCCAGAATGATCACGTAATTGTTTAGTTGAGGAAAAAACAATAAAGAACCCCATACGCAGCTAAAGAATTCGACTGCAGCTTAAATACAGAGCTCATAGCATGGATACATCAATTACCTATATGGCTACCTAATGCTAAACAATTCAATCTATACATTAATATATAAAATAAACAATTCATATATGAAAATTCATTTATAATTTGTCAATAATGAAGTTTTTTTTTTCCATTAGTTTATTTATTGAATCTTTCTAAATAGAAATTGACTAACATGAATAGAAATTAACATGTATATTATTTTTTAATGAATTTGAAGCAATTTAGAATAAAAGAAAAATTAGAACGTAGTATGAATCTAGTTAGGTGAAAGCTGCTTACAGCATGTAAATCACTCCGGTCGAACTTCGTACAACAAGACCAAGTCAAGAAAACCAATTAACAGTGATTTAATTCATACTGTAAGGTATATAGGATCTTCCGCACAAAAAAACTTTGTATTCCGTAAAATATTTTTTTGTAGAAGTTGTAGAAACGTGGAAGAAAAGGAATCAATCACACATTTTCTCTGTAACTGTCTAGCTTTGGCTAATAGATGGAACAGTAGTGAAGTTCCATCTTGATGGTCTATCTTATTTATATAGTATAAACTAACATTTATTGAATTATTTAAATTTAACTAGATGGATTTTGGTAATCAACAAAAGTTTCTTACGAAAGTTCTGGAAGACTGTCCGCTCATCACCTATTGCAACTAACTAATCACCCGTGGATCTAGTTTGTTATTTTATGCAATTTGCACTATAGGTTTTAATAATGAATACCTGATAGAACACGTAACACATGATACGTGTTTAGCATAACACATGATGCTAAACACGTAACACGGTGTTAGCAGAGCTTATGTCTACAAGACTGAACTAGTTACAATTGAAAATATTATCTCTTAAAAGAATGAGATATCGTTATTGGATTGAAACCTTATGATTCCAAGTGGAGTGAATAAAGGGGGAAAATATGATTATCAAAATGTCCTTCATATCATATTTTCGAATATCGCACGAATACCACGAAAGATTCGGAATTTAACTCATCGTTCAAATCAAAGTCTGACATTACAAGAAAACTAGAAGTTACTAAAATTTTCATTCCATTTATATCTCACATAACTAACAACAATGGTATTTTCACATCAGAAGAGATCAGAAGACATATTCACTTGCTATCATGTGTTCTATCTTTATAATATGATACTACCAGTTTATTTTTAGTATCCGTCACTTTTAATCTCCATGCACTCTACTACAGTTATGGTTTCATTTTAATTAAAAATCATTTAATTACCAAAAATGTTATGCTTCGTACTCCGTACCTTATTACAACGAACTCTATGTCCATATAAAATTTCTGTGAGTTTTGCACCTTTCGGAATAACGTTTTATTAATCCCACCGTTTCGTGCGTGTAGATTAGAGCTGCTTATAGAGTTTATGAGTTGGATCAGCTTGGCATAAGCTAATAAAGTTCGCTAGTCTAAACTGAACATAATCAATTTATGTAGATTAAAAGATAAGAATACAGAAGAACACTACTTTCCAGCGCAATTAAATTCTAACTCAACGTTAAGAAGACGCGTTTGCAGCACATCTTAAATTTTAAACCGCACAACGCACATACGAGTACGCCTCAGCTGGTTTTTTGTTGCGATGTTGTTTGATAGAAGATTGAAGTTCATTAAATTGCAAAAATACAGTGGAGTGAAGAGACGTACTCATGCTGCAGTACACATGTAGGACGTTTTCTTTTGATTAAGGCACCACACACCAACATATAATTTTGTGTGCTAAGTCCTGTTATAATAAATTTATCCAATACATTTAGATTTGGACATTGAAATTAAATTGAATTTAGCCTAAACCTCTTGACTTCTCTTTTATAAATCGTAATGAAACCAATAATTTCTAATGAAACTAAGTCGACAGTCACACCTGAAAACATAAACCTTACACTGAACGACAAAAACAAATCACAACAGATTCGTTTTTGAATGTAAGAGCACCAAAACTGCCATGGAAATGTTTACAAATTGCAGCGATTACTGGAGATTCAGTTCATCCACGGCGGACTTTCATGCAAATGATATAAAAATGCATTTTAATTTGCAACTGCTAGGGCTGCTCCCCGAAAAGCATAAATAAAAATTATTTTTGTGGAATTGAAAAATTGGTGCGCATAAATTGTTGGCCTGGGCCCACTGTACTGTACTTGACCAGGCACTGCAACGGTAATTATATCAAGTGATAAATATCACAGCAAACGGCGTTCCAACTGAAAAACCTGAACGAAAAACTAATTTCTTCCTGTAGTTGCCGCTGCACGCAGATACAATGTCGCCAACATGAAAATCTAATAAGAAAACAGCAATGAAGCGGGCAGCAACAGTTGCAGCAGCAATGCACCACCAAAGCAGCTGCTAAGAGTTTCCAACAAAAGCTGCTGCTACATGGCGTATGCTGCATGCTGTATGCTGTATGCTGCACTGTGCAAGTCTATCGGTTTGTGTACTTAAATTGTACCAAATCTTTCCGCCAAATGTGGCTGCAGTATTCGCCATTTACTTGTATCTCGTCGCATTTATGTGAGCTCATATGTTGCAGTAAGTGCTTGGCTGGGTTCATAGTGAGATGCTGTTTTTCAGAGAAGAAAAAAATTGTGTATTAATTTAACAATTTTTCATTTTTTCAGAAAGTTGTTGCTGCAACTTATACTACGTGATAGCATCTGACAATCTTATACATTATGTTCTAACATGTGCAAATATATAGATACACACTCTGTGTATATATATATATATATAGACTATGTCGTTTAATTTCGGTTAAGTAAAAATAAAACTAAGACAAGGAGACATAAACAAAGTGTGAAGCGAATAAACCAGACGCAAGGTAAATCGTCATTAAACGCAGAGGACATAAATGCATTTCTTTCGGTCTCTGCAGTTTGTCTGCCTGTATCTTAATCAGGCTGCAGTTATTTTTATTTGTTAAGTCCCTACATTACATAAAATCTGCGATATCATAGTTTGGTTGTGAGTAATGAAAATGGCTCAATATGTATCTTTGTTTGAAAATTCTAGATGATTTGAGCCGATAAATGGTTGATACAATTTCTAATAAATAACATAATAAACGTCAGAACACATCGACCTCACAAATCGTGAGATCAGTATAAAAACTAATATGAAAATTCAGTTCGGTACTTCTCGGAAAAAATATGAGTCACTTAAAATATTCTCATTATTAAAAAAGCAAAATCCTTTGTAAACAGAATAAGCGTAGCAAATATAGTTATATCTGGATCTGCAACTTCGGTTTTTAGTGTTTAAATCGTAGTGATATTCTTCTTCAGGATGATGTTTGCTGAAATCCAGATTTGCTCATTTGGTTTTCTTTAGGTAGCTTTTTTTGCCAATTCATCTACTACTTATTGTCTATAAAATCTTGAAAAATCCAATCTCATTTGATTCCTAGTAGTAAAGTTTTTGTTACATTATTTGAGAAAATCAATAAAGCGCAGAGTATCCGATGATTGTAAAAAGCAGTTCTTTTATTAGTTAACACAATGAAACACGATACAGGAATGACAGTATTTTGACAATAAATAGAGTGACATGACATAATCCAAGAGCTGGAATATAATGTCAATATAAAAAGTACTTTACACAACAACAGTTTTGCAAGATATTGACTGTCTTCCAGACCAGTGGTGAGTTTATTGATGCCTAGTCTGAAGCTTGAATGGCTGCCTTACTCTCTGATATAGGGATTATCGTAAGGATTTGTGTCTTAACTTTTCTAATAGTAGATGTATATCACAGGTATTTAGGGTTTAGATTTAAGTTTGAAATATTGAACCCATTGTTTGTGTAGATTTAAGGATATTCGGTTCTCTAGGTCATTGATTCCCGATTTTAAACATTGTTCTGTTTAGCAGTCATCTGACCAGACAATGTCATTGTTTGTGGTATTGATTCTTTCTCTTTCTCGCCACATTTTATCTGGTAATGGATATTTTGTTCTCTAGATCGTTGCTTCCCGAGACTAAACCTTGTTCAGTTTAGGAGCTATCTGTGTACCAGATAATGTTATTGTTTGTGATATAGATTTTTTCTTTATCTCACACTATTTTGCCTACTAATGGTGATCTATTTCTTAGTCGCACCACAATACTTTTATACCCAGTTGCCCATTCGGTTTCTGAAAAGCAGTAACTGATTTAACTGATTTTTAAATAAATACTTTTGTGAGTAGGTTTAGCTTTTTATATATGCTTTGTAATTATTTATATTACTTCATATTGGTAATAGTTTGTTGAATAATTTGATTTGATTTTAATTGTGATCGGCCATTTCATCGAGTATCTTAACGACTCTATGCTACTTTTTTTTCTGAGTTATATGACATTATTTACTTTGGATGATATATATATTATTTATATCATCCATGTCTATTTATTGGTATTGTTATTATATATAAAATCTGAAATAATCATATTCGAAATAATTCGAACTGTGAAGTAGTAATAACTTTTCTTTTAAACATTTATGTCTTTAAAATTTGTTCATAATCAAAACAAACATGAGGACATCTTGTTTGCTATCACATTATAATGTATTATATCATATCAGGGTAGACGCGTAGTTTTAATATAATAAACTGAAGAGTACTACCAAAATAATGTGGTGGTATCTAGTTACCATTCGTTTATAATTTATTACAATATCCTATGCTTCTTGCATACTGATGGGGAAATAATCTGAAGAATTCTATTAAAATAAATTTAGTAGCAAGCAGTCATCATTGCATTATAACTTATTATACCTTAACAGGCTTGTTGCATACATTGGTTGTTGGTGCAAAATTAAATCTATAACTATACACTAAGAAAAATAATTTAGTTGATTTAACTTAATTTTAACTAAATCTCAGGTTAAAATATTCTAACACGACGCAACATGTTGGTTCAACTATACCACATGTTGGGTTTTACATCATCTTTACCACATGACCCAAAATTTTTCGAATAAAATGATCGGGTCAATTTAAGTAGTATGTGATTAGAATATATTTTTCTGAGTGTATGCGTTGGAAGTTACTATAAATGAGGAACCAACAAAATTAAATCAAGTAATTACCAATAGGGCGGTAAAAAATTACCCTGCGCTTTATCTGACTTAATACATTTCAATAACAATAAAAATGTTTTTAAAAATTTTCTAAATCTAATAAGGAAGATGAAACTATAATATTGTTAATTATTTACAATAACCTGAAGCAATTCGTACTTTTATGTTTATTATTTAATATTGCATTCCACTGCATGAATGCAAGTTGCATTTGTAAGATGCAAATACTGTTTTTATATAGCGCAGGTTCTTCTTGTAATTTAATCAAAAGATTTTTATTTAATTTACTTAGTAAATAAAAAAAAATGTTAAATTTATATGAATACGATAATAAAGAAAAATACTTTTAACTTAAAACAATTAAAATCTTTGAATCCCATTACGCACTCTTGTGGCGCATTCTCCTTATGCGTCCATTTGCCGTTCTGCAAGTATTATACACAATGTTCTGACTCCTCTTCAGCTGTCATATTCAAAGAAATCATTTAAGTCCATTAAGCCCACAATTAAAAATAGAAATATAATAATAACAAATAACAATAATAATAAAAAACCAGCCACTTAAATTGTTTTCACCGAAGACGGTTGCTATCTGCGCACGCTCGATTCAGTTGCGGCTTAAAGTATCTTGAAGTATCTTGAAGTGGTCTTTCCAATGAAGGAATGCAAGTCTTCCTAATGTGGGGAAATGTAGAAAATCTACTAGAATCTACGCAAACCAGTTCTAAGGAAATAAAAATTAAAAACTAAATATGTGTGAATATTTCACATAATTATTTGCTTGCAGTTTTTATCTGACGGTTTTCAGCGTTGTTGTTGGCTCATGGCTGAGAGATGCCATGCAGCCATGCAGCCATGCAGTTGAATTGCGTTTACAAGTCATAAATTATTTTCATAATGTAAACAACGCCAATTCGAGAAATACCATTCTGGCTTAAAGTGAATAAAAAATCTGATTGATATCATAAGTTGAGAGAACGGAAAGTGCAAACGAAATCTGCCGAATTGAAGCCAGCAACTATAGAGTAAATATTTCAGATATTGTGAAATTGCAAAGTTAATTTTTTCAATTAACTTGCATTGCACCACTAAATATTTTTGCTTTTAATTGTATAAAATTTAGTTGGTCTAGGATTTTTGTGTAATAAAAAGCTTCTTACGCCATTGGCTTTCGATTGGAAATCTATTTAAGCTGACGGCAGCGATCGATCAATGAGGCAGAACACGTAACTGCTGTTGTGTAAGATTTTTTGACTTTTGTTATATAGGAAAATCTAAATAAAAACAAGTTAACGAGATCAATCAGAAGCTATTAGACGCATGACTTGCTGGTCGTATACAGCGTAGATACTTTGAAATGCAGTTGTGAACATTTGTGCTGTACAAGATAAATTCGTGTCCAACTGTAAAAAGCTGAGTGGCGAACGTGAAAGTGTCATTCAACCTCTCCGCTATGGAATGGATGCGGATGGTAAAAACTTGTCAATTGACTTTTATTAGATAATTAATTAGCGAAATTTAAAACAGTTATGAGAAAAATTTATACTAAAAATTTTAAGAGGAACTTAATAAACTACCCTGTTTTTGGAAAAGGTGAGGAAATTTTCTAAAACAAAAATTTAACTTTTAGTCAAGTAGAAATTAATCAAATGAATTCTTTGGTTGGCCATATATAGCTATTTCGAATATTCGAAATATATTCGAAGAATGAACTTCTTTATATAGTTTCTAACTTCTGGAAACGAGTTATATATACAATATTTGGTGCAATATATGTTAAATTACCTCTTCATATTTAGTTTTCCGTAAAGAATTTTAATGTCTTCATACAGGCTTTATTAAATCTTTTTTGCAAAGTTTAAATTTCAGCTCAAAATGAAGACCTCATAAAATGCCTTCAGTTTAGTTGCCCAAAACAGACATGAGTCATCCTCACCAATGTTCAGTAATCTCCTTAGACCAGTCCTATTAATGACATGGACTTCCCAGTTGAAATATCTTCAGCCTTTTTATCGTTGGTCGCCAAACTCCTTCGCCAAAGATACGGATGTTCTCTACCGCTTTTTTCACTAGAGGGTAAAGAATCAAAAACTTTGTTAGTCAAAGAATTTTTAAGAATGACTAAACTTAAGTATGTATAAACTAAATTTGCTATGCAGAACAATACTGACTACGAATAAGAGCCTTATTGTGGTATAAGTTAGTTCAAAACTAGTTGTCTGATAGAAAAACTATTTGTAGTTGAAAGAAGTCACTACTGGGGGGACACCTCAGGTAATCACCAGACTGAAGAGATGATGTTGCGTGCAACTATCGATCCTTTTTGATAGAACGGAACTAATATTGTTAGCAGGCTATTTGATAAATCATTATGGCCTATGTTAATCTCAATAATATGAACATTTAGAATGTCGTCTCAGTTTATAAGCAGTTAAGATCTCTAGTTTTTATCTGGATCATAAAGAGACTGCTATGTCAGAAATTTCTATATTCGTTCGCAGTGAGGAAGTTCTTTACAGCTGACATTTTAATTTTTATTCAAAGGCCGAAGTGCCTTCTATTCAGTTAGTGTCAGAAAGTAATACAAATTATCATTCGTGGTCATAGTGTTTTGTTCTTTAAGAGTCAGTAATCCGTTGATGTTCTTTTCTATTTCTATACTTAATTTAATTATGATCGGTGGAGCGAAATAATGATGACAAGGATTATGACGATTTTCACTTAAAGCCCATAATACAGCTTATTTTTGCTCTTAAAAATTTGCAACTTCTTTGCGTAAGTCTTTGCAATACAGAGGGTGAGACTTTATTTGATATATTATTAAAAATATTGAAAAATCGTCTTGATCGCCATTTCAAGTCCTCATAAATTCGCAAGATTTAAATCTGACCATAAACGCATGTGTGTACTTTATTACCAATTAAAAATAGTATTTTATTAGGTCATAATTTTAAGTTAAAAGCTGAAACGCAAACTTTGTCAATAGAAGATTTACTGACAATAAAACCAATAAGAAGAAATCAAAATCATTTAAGGAAGGCTACACACGGAGAGGTCATTTATCGCACATGTTTCCTGGAACCATAAATTAATAATAAGAAAGCAAAAATGTTAAAAGGACAAATAAAAATAAAGCAAGAATTGGCAACAAATCACATTTCTGCAGCTGCAGCAGAAATCAAAGCAAGGAGTACACGAATCTGGATGCGTGATTGTGGTGTGGACACTCTTTGAATGCTTTAAGGTTTCAGATTCAATTTTATGAACATTCAATACGACAATTTTACCCTCATTTCTGCAATTGGACACATTAAACTCAATCAGTGCATCCATAACTTTTCTATGAACACAAAACATACAATGCAGGACATCGCAAGTGAAAAGCATAAAAATCCTTTTTCTTGTTTTCGCTATTTTTGGTCCTTTATTTTCAATTTTCCGTTTGTGGCCAGGCCCGTAAAAGTTCCATAAGTGCTCGTAAACTGTGACTGACACATGCGAAGTGTTGACGATGCAAACACCACAGAAAAATAAAATAATGTGTGAACAGAGAATATAGAAGTTTTTCCAGATTCCTATTTTTCTCTAATAAAGTTGATCGTCCTTTTTTCTCTAAATTTTTTATGAATTTGCTTAGTTGCTACTTTACTTTGAAACGCTTGCATTGGAAAAGTGTCCAGGACATCAGTTATATCCTTTTTTGTTGATGTTATAAGTTTTATGTAAGAGTATGGGAAAGAAAATAAATAGTTTCTGTGATTTATTTAAATAAAATTGCAGTATTCTGAAATATATGAGAATAAAATAGAAGGAATGAGAATAGAAAAGTAACCTGAAAGCATATGTGAGAAGATACAGCTGCCGTTTTACTTAGTAAATTAAAAGTTTTCATATTGATTTGAATTTAATTTTGGGTAAATATTATTTACAATGAAAACTTATTTAAATTGGCATTATAAATATTTCTTTTATAATCCTAACTTTTTCGAATTGTTGAGAAAATAAAAAAATTTGAGGTAGATTATCTTATTCTTACGTTCTAATCAATCAATCAATTACGTCCTAATCAATGGAATATAGTTGCTTTTAAATAATTTTAACGTGCTGTCGATTGATTACTTCTCATCTATTACTAAAGTCAGGTCTTACAGCTGATAAAGTCGTTGTTTATAATCCAAAGTGATTAATGGTAAGAAGATTTAAGTACTATTAAACTATCTATAAACATTTTGAAATTAATTTCATTCTAAAGTTTTAATAAATAAATATATAACTTACCATTTTAGTAACGATTTCCCTTTTCTCCTCTGTATATTCAAACAAATTTATATGAATTTCTCTCCAAATCGTTGACAACCTTATAAGATCGTAAATAAATATTGAAATTGGAATTTTAGTTCCCAATAAAAATCTGGTAGAATGCTATGGCTAAGCAATTTCATTTTGATTTGTCATAGCAAGCAGCCAACAGTGAGCCAACTACCCTCTCCGCCTTCTCAAAAGTATCCTTAATATATGTATGTGATTTGCCTCACCAACGTACACATTACAAATTTGACTTACCCATCCACACAGAAACCAATTGCAAAAAAAAAAAAGAAAAAATTATGTAAAATTCAAATCGTGAGGGTGAGCGATAAGCACTTCCATTTACAAGATTTTGGGACATTGCAAATGCGTTGACTTGTCTACCTTCAAGTTGTCGTGTGTTACTTTATGGAGAAACTTTATTCATTACCTTTCGCTTATGAGCATATTTCTTATAACTCCGTACCGATATCGCATAATTGCCCAACGATGCGTACCTCATGGGTATTTATAAGAAT
>NC_051847.1:18117293-18128550 GCF_002237135.1 Teleopsis dalmanni | reverse complement strand
TTCCGGAAATTTTAAATAAAACGCAAAAAATTCTAATCTTCATCAATATTTTATTTTATCTCCTTCAAAAAATATCTCCATTAGAAGCGATACACAAATGCCAACGTTTTCCTTTCCAATCATCAAAACATTTTTTATAGGCGCTTTCCGGTATGGCTTTGAGTTCCCTCTGCGAATTCTGTTTTACGTCTTCTATGGATTCAAAACGCGTTCCTCTGAGTGGTAATTTGAGGTTGGGAAACAGGAAAAAGTCACACGGTGCAAGATCAGGTGAATACGGTGGCTGTTCGATGGTATTTATTGAATGTTTGGCCTTAAAATCGTTGATAATGTTGAACAAATTGAGGTGAATCGGAACAAGCCGGGCGTTGACACGTCGCATACACAAATTGTCCACCAAAATCAAACGAGCCATCTCACGACCGATGCCTAGCTCTCGTGCTATCTCTCTAACACTCACATGAGGATTTTTGAACACGATTTCCTTTGCCTTTTCAATGTTTTCGTCGGTGGTAGAGGTCGAAGGTCGTCCAGAACGCGGCATGTCTTCGACGGTCGTACGACAGTCCTGAAAGGCTTTGTACCACTCATAAACTTGAGTTTTCGATAAAACTGATTCCCCATAAGCCTTTTGTAGCATTCGCAACGATTCTGCACACGAAATTTCGTTCGAAAAACAAAATTTGATGCAAACTCTTTGTTCAATATTTTTTTCCATTGTTTTTTTCGCAACGCACTACTGAGGTGAACTGGTTTCAACAGCTGCCGTAAACGAACTGTCCGACAGATCGCGTCATTTTTGGGCATAGTAATTAAGGACAGTGCGCCAAACTACATAAACTTAAAATATCGAAAAATATACAGCGCGCGAATTTTAAATGAGAATTTCCGAAAACTTTTCGGTCACAATGTAAATTCAGGTCTTTAGTATTTGAAAACCCACCAATTTTATATACATTATTATTATGACATGTTCTATAAAATACAATTACAGTTCAAGAACTAAGTCTATTCACATAAGCTTAGTTGCTCTTGTGAATACTCAAATTATTTGGAAGTCAAACACAGTAGCTGATTAGATCAAATCATCCTATATCGGTGGTATGTTTGCTACCTTACATAAAAGTTGTTAGGTTTCAGGCCTCCGAACCTGTCCCGGACTTTATGTGGCAATTGGTATTTCCCCCAAGAACCTTCCAGATATTTATACTGCATATTTCACTCGGTCGCCATTGCCTCATATGAGACTTTTAAAGACGCAAGTATACATCTTAATCCCCATTTTTTTTATAAATATCATTTAATACTTGATAAACCAATACAAAATAAAGGTCTGCACTAATGATTTCCAATGTTTTTAATTACACCTTGTCTTCATTTCTTTTTACAGTATATATACGTTCTGTGTAAAAAGTATCAGGAATTTAATATTTCAGATCTTGCATAAACGATTCCTTCACAAGTTTATTTCTGTAAGTCGGTCGAAGTGTACTATGTCGCAACCTATTATTCAGTATGTTTACATGATTTGTTTGCAATTATACTTTTAGTATAATTGTATAATATAATCATACTTCATAGTAATACCTTAAATTTTATTAAATTCTCCATAAACACCAAAATAAAAGTCAATATAATTTTTTGTTCAAAATTATTATTATTTCAAGGTAAAATTTTTTTGTTCTGTCGAATGTGATGCGTCTTATGACGAAAAGAAGACTAGAAGGTTATGAACAGTAAGGAAGAAACAAGAACAAAAATTTGATTAATTGATTGAAATTTGACTGACGATATAACGCTGTATTGATTGCTAATTTGAAGCATAGTCATCATATTTGTTAAAAGTTAGTAAACCGTAAAGAATAAGATACCTTGACCTGATATCTAATCAAGTTGTTCTGAAATGGAAGAAAACATAAAAAGAAAATAACTTTAATTAGTCCGCATCTATAAAACTTGTATTTAATTTAGAATTGTACATATTACATTATCACATAAGTTTATAGATATTTAATGTAATTAAATTTATGATATCATGACAATCTAATATTTTTCGAAACATGAAGAAATCACTACAATCAATACGCACATAAAAAAGTGTTTTTATTGCAGTGTTCATAGGAAATGAGAATTATTTTTGCATTTGAGTCTGCTTCTGTATGTTAGTTCTGTAGATTTGTGTTTTTTTATTTTCGTTTCTTAAATTCAATCTTAACTTTTCATAACAGTTTTTACGGCAGTTCATAGATTTTATGGTTTTCTGCCGTTACAGTTCGTAATTAGAAATCAGAAATCAAGTTTCGCTGGTTTAATCGCTCAATAATTGCCGCACTGCATTTCGTATGCACTTTGGATAATTTATGTCCTTTCGAGTTAGCATTTTCTTATGATTTTTTGATTTCAAAACATTTTTCTAGGCCGTTGAGAAAAATGGAGTTTGACACTTGCAAATTCTGGTGCATACGGCGTACTGGAACTGGATTTCTTCTAAAGCATTACTGCGTGTGTGGCTAATTAATTTGTATCTTGTTGATGTCATTGTACTGCCCAATAAATCATATCACGTGAATTTCAAAGTTACTTAAGGCAAATATTTTGCATAACTAACAACGGATTTAATTAAAAATTTCGTTCATTAATTCGTATTGACAGTGGCAGTGCCAAAGATTGCCTCCAGCTTCAATTGGAAACATACATTTTTTAGATTGAATTGTGTAGTTTTGTCGGCTGAATGCAACTATGTGGGCAATACGTTTGGAGTCATGGTTAATGTTTCTAGAAATGTTTTTAATACAATTGACTTCTTGTGCTTATTGAGCAAATATTTCAGCAAATGAGTTGATTGTGATACTTTTTTGAATACCTTGCTATGAAGTATAAGTGTAACTTACAGCAGTAATGATAGGAAAACAAAATATATTCAAAATTTATCATTGCATTTCATATAACTTTTGCATATAGCACTGATTTATGTCTATTTAGTGGCCTTAATTTTTAAGAATTGTTATAATAACAATTATTTACAATATATTTTATTCTAATATTATTAATGATTGTAATAGCAAAAGTTCAGACATAAATGATCCAAGTATATGCTAGTCGTATATGAATGCTATCACGTATATGAAACAATGACAACAGCTGTCAGGATCGCAAGAACTATTTTAATAATAAGAATTTAAAAAGGTAGCTCACGTCTCAAAGTATCAAAAAATTTCTATGTGTCGAAGAATACATAGTACTCTTAAAAGTTAAAAAGTCACAGATGCCGCCAAAGTTGCAAGAGTTGCAAATGTCGTATATATTAGAAAAGCCTCAGAAGTCACAAGATTCTTAAATACCGCAAGAAAATATCACAAAATTCTTAAATACCGTATAAGTTGAAAAATTTCCAGAAGTTTGAAGAGTTATAAAAGGCAAAAGAACTCTAACAATCATAAGACTATGTTTTCTATATATTTTACTAGACATTTGTACCTCAAACTACAGATTAAAGTCGTAAAAGTTGCACTAGTTATAAAAATCTGGACATTTTTCCAATTAGTTTCTTTTTTTGACTGTCAAAATTTCTTTTCATTATCTAGTCCATTTTAATATATTTCCTAACATGGTAATATTACTTCTTTTGATTACGTGGGTTTTTCTTTAGAATCCACCATACAGCTCATAATACATAAAATTGTGCCTTAGTCGTCAAGAAACATTGTATATTGGACCATAGATTTTTGAAAGAATTTTTAGTTCCAATGTTTTAGTCTATATTCAACCACTTTTGGCATCGTCCAAATTGCTATAGTTGTGTGAATGAGGGCTTTATGATGTATAATTGATTTTCATGTTTTTGCATTTGGACTGCTTTGAAAACCTTAACTAGATGCATTTGATAAATAATCTTTTCTATAATGTCTATAAATGTCTATCGAAATGGGCGAAGGTTTGAACAGTTTTAAAACATGATTTGAAAATAGTACGATGATATCAATTTGCAGAAAATGTTGTTTTATTGAACATGGAAGTAAGATGGCTTTGCTGACGTTACTTTTCTGGATTAAATTTTCTGCGATTTGCTGAAGAACGTAATATTATTATAAATATCTGCCATTATCTATGCTATAACGACGAGTTTGTTCATATATTCCAAAGTTTGCGTTAGTTGGAAAAATACTATACTTCTAATTTGATCCAGATATGTCTAATTACTTTTCCAAAGTTAATTTATTGAAGCAGACATTAAACAGACATTATAACATGACATATTATATAAAGCTCCATCCAAAATTAAATTGATTGGGTGTGTTATTTATAATTTTGAGTTATGGAAGATCTCTTTTCTTCATTTATTTAGTTATGTTATCAATTTGATTTTCATAAAAGTCTACTACTCAGGGTCTTAAGATTTTTATTTTGCTGTTTGCGAGTATTTCGTCTCTATCTTTGGAGTAAGTTAAACGTTGTTTGAACTCTTTCCTACTATTAATTCTCTTTGCAATGCAAAGAGATGTTCCAGTTTATTATTTGCATTGGAAAAAAGTAATACGTTGATGTGGTTTAACTTTATTTTCTACTATATTTGCATTAAAACTACGACCATAGCTTATATTAGATAAAAAGCAAAGTTAAAAGGCTGCATCTACCAGATTTTTTTTATATACTTAATATTAATTTTTACTACTGGAAATATTATATAGTAGAGTTTTCATTCAAAGCATGTTTTCTTTAATTCAAAAAAAAATAGAAAACAATTGGAAGTTATATTTTATAAAAACAACAATAATTAATAATTTGTCATTTTATTTAAAATCAAAACACTCCCACTTCTCTTCGGTGTTCGTACGATTTTGCAGAACTTATACACTCGTACTTCAAATTTACTTGGAAAAAACCTGTTTAGTAGTTCCATTTTATTTATTGATAAATTCATTATTTATATGAAAAATATTGGCCAAGTAATAACTATTTAAGATTATTTATTAAAGAATTGCAATTAATTCAGGTGACATATAGAATATATAATTGAGTTGTGTCATTAATGTATAGAGAATTTTTTTAAATTTTTATTTAGGACATTAATAGATGCATTTAATTTTTGATTTATGTGGCAACTGCAGATATCATAGACTAAAGTTTCGTTAGTCGGCTAACTTTAATTAATTTTAACTACTGAAACTTAAACTTAAACTAACTGGAAATGTAGTTGAGTTGTTAATAATTTTATTTATTCGTAAAAACACTTATAGTAATGTAACTCAAAAATTAAAAATTAAAAAATTTTTTTTTTATTTTATTCATGTCAAAATTATATTAAAAAAAAATTTTCTTCTCATATTTTACTTGTCGGTTGTTACTTGTCAATAAATAATTTATTACTTCTATCTGAGATACATGATTTTTGCAAGTAAAACTATGGCAAACTATGACGTACTGCGAATATTAGGTGTGCAAAGCAAAATATTTTTACCACATATTTATGCGAATTAGACCTAGTTTTTTAAATTAAGTAATACTATTTCTGTAATAGTATTGTATATAATTTATTGAATAAAATTTAAAGATATTTTATTGTGTAATATTTTTTATACTCTCTAAATAATAACTTTAAAGCACCTATTCTATGTTATAAGGCTTAGTGGTTTATATACTTACTACAAGTATTTATTACTTGAATTAGGTACTTAGTTGCTTAGTTATGTCTTTCGTTATATAGGTATTTTCTTCTGTAGTTTTATAGTAGGCTTTAGTTAGTCAAATATTTTAATGATAAGCAATTAAGTTGAAATGAAAGGAAACATAAACATGCCACAGTTTTACGAATTCTTCAAAAGCGATGTTAAATTTTATTCGGGCTACAGAGGGGCACCCAACTGAAGGAAGCATTAAGATAAAATTACCCAGTAATGCGTTAAGACCTTACACAGATCTGAGGACGTAAGTGAACATAATTTTTGCCGTCATGTTAAGAATGTTTGAGCTTTTGTTTTTATCATTTTGATTGAATTCAAATCAAACATGGCCCAAAACAACGCGCAAGAAACATTAAACAAACACAACAATTGCAACAAAAACAATGCAAAGTGGGCAAGAATGTCAAAGTCATTTAAGCTGGTTTTTAATGTGGCTTAACTGCAATACAAAAACAAAAAAGGAAGGGGACAACGGAAGCGGGAAAGAGGAATGTACTCTTTAAAGAAGAGGCTCAACAGCCTTGCCAACATAACCATATGTGAGTACGCTAGAGAAACGTCATTGCGAACAAGTGTGTTCCTTGCGCATCGCTAAAAAGTGGTCATTTCGCTGTGATTTTTTTATGAGCCACAAAATGATGTTAAACGCGTTAAGGGCCCTACACTGCAAAAAATTAATAAAAATACTAGTCGTACTATATTCGAGCTTACTCAAATTTGAACACTTGGAGCAAACACTTCAAGTGCTCGAGTTGCTCGAACTGCTCGAAAATGTTCCAAGTTGCACATCGTAATCCTCAAAGCTTTACACTGCTCGAATAATATTGTATTTGAAAGTCTAAATTTTATATAATATACAATTTCAGAATCCAGTAAATTGTTTTCAGTGTTGCCACTTGTTTTAAGCTGATTCAAACTGCCAGCTTGAGAAAAACCTTTTCTCCTAAAGTTCGGTTTATTTTATTATGGAAATAATTTTTTTTCTTGTGTGTACATTGTGAATTTTTTTATTTTAGATTTCTTTAATCTTCATTTTTAGTTTCGCTGCTGACATTTTGCACGTAAAATTCATCATTGTCAAGAGTTCTCTCACAGAACCCTCCAAAAGAATTGTAAAGCCGCGTCATAGGTAGCGCATCCGTTCGGTTGCCGATGATGTTGTGGCAAATGTTCTGTCAACAAGTGCTTGGCTTTCCACTTTGGACGAGATGAAGTGCAGCTCGTTGCCATGTTACGTGTCTCTTGCAAATCTTTCGTAGAATTGCTATTTTATGAGGGCTTCCAATGATTTGGTTAATGTTCTAAGCACAATAAAATTTCATTATGTACAAAAAGAAAGAAAGAAACATTGAATGCAAATTTACTGCTGCCATTTATTTGTGAATAGAACAAGTTAGAATTTACGTAGGAGATATTAGCTATCGAATAATTCTTAATATATAATAAAAATAAATGTATGTCATATATAAGCCCGCAACCGATTGTGTCAAGTATGTGTTGATGCAGGCATCATACAGTCGGTAATCGGTAGTTTGATTCATGTATTTATAGTTTATTCTGTAAAATTTATAGAATTTTGATAAATACCGATTTAGAAGTTTATTCAACTTAGAATTTAATTTAATAAAATTATAAAAATTAGAAATAACTAATTTACGTACAATTATCGATAGTAATTAACTTTGGGATTAAAAAAAATAGTCAAATGCTCACAGCTGTACAGCTGTTTATTTATACTCTAAAAAGCACTGTTTTTATTATTTAAAGGCTTATAAAGGTGGTAATAGGCTTATAATTTGGTAACCAAGTTTTTACACGTTTTGATTCAGAAGCTTAGATACTAAACTTAATAGACCTCTGCCAAGAGGATGAGGAAAACTGTAAAGCACTGTCGTATAAATATTCAACCTTGGCAAGCAATAGGTCTCTAATTATTAGGAAGCCCTTTTCTGGGGATCTGATGCACTATTAGAAAATCATATCGGATACCCATAAATTATCATGGAAAATAATTGGTTTAAGTTTTACAGGTAACTTTTGAATGAAGAATACTTAAGTAGCTTTTAGAAGAATAAAGAAAGTATCATAAAAAGATTCTCTGGAAAACACATATTAAAAGTAAGGTTCTATTTAACGCAACAGCCTCATATGCGATGTAAAAAATTTTGTCAATGTTCCACTGTTATAGACAACTTAAAATTATAGATATTATGTGACTAGCCTGGCGTGTGGCAGTGTAATGGTAAGTATATTGCTCTGTTGTGTCTTACTAAGACTCTGTATGGTTATCAAATATATATCACAACTTCAGTACTGAGAGGGTATATTAAATATAGTTAAGATGAATAGTCTAGTGTTCCAGAAAGAATCTGCTAATAGCTGTGCATCTATGAAAACTACTGTAACCTCATCCATCAAATTGTTTTTTGCTTTACACTGTTACATGTTCCGTTCAGTCTTACTAAGACTTTAAACAGATATCGAAAACAAATATCGCAGCATCAGTATCAACAAACTGTATGTTCACTGATTAAAGCCAACAGGAAAGTTTTTCAGAGAGAACTTATAGGATCTGGTAATAGTTATGCAGATGCTAAAAGCTAATGTGATGTAATCTGTTGAAAGAAGCTTATTATAAGCTTCCTTATTATAAGGATATGACAGCAGTTTTTTATTTTATATCTTTCTGCTCTCTACATACTAAATCCTGGACGTCTATTTTTCTCCTGTGAGAGTTTCAGTTCTGTTAATAACTGTCGAAGAAAATGTCACTGCATATACTGTATGACACAAATACCAGGCTAGTTGCTCGACCCATGGAACCCATGGAATCTAAACCATTTCTGCAAAGATCTTGTGCACTTACATTTTTATATAATGGTCTTAATGCTATGTAATTAATGTAATTAAATTAATGTAAATCATTATATACTTAATATAATTCCATTTTCTTTGTTGAAAAGTCAAGTTATCATTACGAAAATCTTGTGTTATCGTTATGCTATACTGTGTTTAAAAATTTAATTAAAATATTTGTGTTCTTTAGATATTCAAAGTGTATTTATTAAATAATATCACTGCCTTTCAATAAACTTCTTAAATTCTGCTATAGCATTCTTTAATATTTTCAGTTACTCATTTTAATTATTTTATAAATTTCTTGGATTTTCAGTATCACTTACACTGACAATAAAATTATAATCTTCTGCAAATAACTTCAACTTCGGGATAACAACTCAATAAAACCTATTCTCCTTGTGGCAACAAAGTAAAGGATTAAACTCCTGGAACAAAGCTGTCAGAAACAATAAACTAAACTTCATGGTATGAAAATTGTTTTCACAAAAACTTCCGTAAACCATAAAACTATTGTGTGGCATACTCCGAAAATCCTTGGCAAATATTTGTTATTGTTCTCGGTTCTTGCCATTGAAGGATTTATGTGTGTTAAATTAATTGCTGTTTGCTTTCTATTCAAAAATACTTTTGTGTACTTTGTGGCAGGATAAAAAGATTTAACGAGAAACAAAAATCAAAGTCGTAAAATGCAATTATTTACGCAACACAATTCCAAGTATTCAGAGCGGCAAAGCAACTAAAACTGCAGAGCAAAGCCCAACATGAACTCAATTAAAAAACGAAGATACTCGTAGAAAAATTGGCTTTTGTCTTATGCAGAGCTTGTGCTGTAAAATTTATTTGATATTTAAACTGTCAGTTCATTTTATATGCAATTAAAAACTACGTTTCCACATCATCAACTGCAGAGTATTCTCAATATATCAATTTTCTTTTCAAGGCAAAGAAATGTGAAACCAACGCCTGAGCCCTCTTAGCCACATAAGCCACGACCCTGGCCGTTGCAGCTGGCCGTTTGCCTGCATATCTGCACAATATGCTGCACTTTATCTTGCAAGCAGGCAACAGCGTTCTTGGTTCACTCATATCAGTGAAAACCAACAACTCAATTTTAATCAGAAATTACTGACCTCAGAAGTCATAAAGTCGTTATTATCAGCGACTTGGTTTGAGCAGTAGTTGATGAAGCTGCACGTTGCATTCAATGCAGTTGGAAGTGAATTATCTTAGTGTTGGAGGTGGGGTAGTCTGTGTTGCATTCAATATGCCACACCCACTAAAGTGGTATATAAGAGACTAACGAAAGAAGAGAATTAATTCAAAAAATATTACATTATTTATTATATTATTATTATATTTAATTATTATACTATTATTTTATTATTATTGTCTTATTATATTATTTTATTTATTATTGTATATTTAATTATTCATATATATCAATTATGAATATATTTTTAAAGGAATTCAATTTAAAGGAATTTTGAAATTTAAATCAAGAATAAAAAATATTTGAAGAGATAATGGGAAACATATGTTTACCAAAATAATGAATTGAACATTGTTAAGGGTTATCTCATCAGTCGATATTATAATCAGATCCATACGATTACAAGCCAGAATGACCACGTAATTGTTTAGTTGAAGAAAAAACAATAAAGAACCCCATACGCAACTCAAGAACTCAACTATTTCTTTAATTGCTATCGTTCCAGCCACGGAGATTTATATATGGTTACCTAATGCTAAGCAATTCAATCTATTAATTTATAAGGAATATCTATTATTTATATCTAAATTCATTTATAATTTGTCAATAATGAAGTTTTTTTTTTCCATTTTCTATTAGACTAACATGAATAGAAATTAATAGGTATATTATTTTTTAATGAATTTGAACCAATTTAGAATAGAATTAAAATTAGAACGTAGTATGAATCTAGTTAGGTGAAAGCTGCTTACAACATGTAAGACACTCCGGTCGACCTTCGTACAACAAAACCAAGTCAAGAGAACCTATTAACAGTGATTTAATTCATACTGTAAGGTATATAGCATCTTCCGCACAAAAAAAGTTTGTATTCCGTAAAACATTTTTTGTAGAAGTTGTAGAAACGTGGAAGAAAAGGAATCAATCACACATTTTCGCTATAACTGCCTAGCTTTGGCTAATAGATGGAGCAGTATTGAAGTTCTTTCTTGATAGTCTATCAGACTGCTTACTTATAAGTATAAACAAATTTTTTTTGATATATTTATGACTGTCCGCTCATCACCTATTGCAACTAATTAATCACCCGTGGATCTAGTTTGTTATTTTATGCAATTTGCACTATAGGTTTTAATAATGAATACCTGATAGAACATGTAACACATGATAAAGGTCGGTGTTAGCAGAGCTTATGTCTACAAGACTGAACTAGTTACAATTGAAAATATTATCTCTAAATAGAATCAGATAACGTTATTGGATTGAAACCTTATGATTCCAAGTGGAGTGAATAAAGGGGGAAAATATGATTATTAATATGTCCTTCGTATCATATTTTTGAATATCGCACCAACACCGCCGAAGATTCGGTATGTAACTCATCGTTCAAATCAACGTCTGACATTACAAGAAAACTAGAAGTTACTAAAATTTTCATTCCATTTATATCTCACATAACTAACAACAATGTTATTTTCACATCAGAAGAGCTCAGAAGACATATTCA
>NC_051847.1:18052438-18117193 GCF_002237135.1 Teleopsis dalmanni | reverse complement strand
CCCAGTAGAAAAAGTGGTCTTCGAAGACATTGTCTTCAAGACGGTCTTTGATACCGCGTCCGCATTTTCAAGCAAATTTGTAAAACAATTGCTCAAAACATGAATGTAAATACTCTTTCTTTGCTTTCTCTCTCATTTTTAGTGTTCATAGCAACGTATTTGAATTTTGCCTCAGATGACGCTATGTTTTATAAATGAATTGACGCAATAATTTTGAAGTGTAGTGAAATAAATATTAAAAAAATCAAAATAAATAAAGAAACAAAATCATTAAACTACGAAATATTAAAAAAAAAGAAATTAAATCAAAACAAATTAAATAGTGACTTAGTTCCTGGAAAATATATTGATATTAATATTGAAGACAATAATTCCAGTGAAAGTTGTTTAAGAAACGAAACAAATGATGTTGAAAATAAAAAAACCAAAAACACTTATGAAAAATTAGCTGTTATATTTAAAAAACACAGGATTAACAGGCGTTGTGGTAATGATATTTTAGAACTCTTAAGATCAGAAGGTTTAATTGTACCAAAATCCTCTTCAACGCTTTTGAAAACATAAAACTTCAACAATTGATGATAGCGAAATGCTATAAATTATTTTATATTAGTTTTAGTTAATTTTAGATATGCTAAGTTATATTAAGTTAATTATTTAAATTAATTTTCATTATGTTTTCTAGTTTTTACTAGTTTATTTTTAATATCTTAATAAAATTTATAATAATTTATAATAAAATTTATAATTTACTTTTAAAACTTTTAATTTTGAATGTAATTTAAGAAATTATTATATAAAATAAATAAAAGTACAAAATACAACAATTTCTTTCTACTTATTTAAAGAGAAAATTTAAATTCATTTAAAATTTAAAGAGCGCAATAAAAGAGTAGAAATAAAAAAAGGGTGAAAAAATTAAATGAGCACTGCACTAAGAGCGCACAACTTTCTGTCGAATGCGTCCGTTATGCAAGACATGGTCTTCGAGACGGTCTTCGAGACATGTACGCAAAAATTCATTGAAGACATTTGGCTAATTTGTATGAAAGTGTCTTCGAAGACCGTCATACATTTGGATCGATCAGTCTTCATGTATGTATCCATGTCTTGAAGACGTCTTCGATGACGGATCGATCCGTTTTCTACTGGGGATGACTCCAATGGAAAGAAGTAAACAACTACTAGCAAACCTAACAAAGAACCAAAAGTCAAACAAATCAAACTAAACACACTGAAACGGTCTTCATGCGTCAAAAACGCCAACTGCCAACTGCGATCAACAAATGCTGCAAGATCACTATCAGCAAACTCACCGCTCTGTTCTGTTGCCAACGTTAGTCAGCATTTATTTTGTAACTCGATCAACAATCGCTGCCAAGAGCCTTAAAACATTTCATTTTGATTTGATGTATTTTGTTTGCTGTTTGCCTTCTTAGTAGCAACAGTAAATGTAAGTAAGACCCAAGCGATGCCTGAGCACGTAGTACGAGTAATCTGATGTCGAACAGAGAATCAGAAGAGTTTTTTCCTACTCAAACACTATTCCAAGTTAAATTACTTCTCGCATTGGTTGGTATTAGAGTATTAGAGTAATACCAAGCAAAGCTTTTATTTATTTATTTTATTGTGGATTTTTAGTCTTTTATTTAATAGCAGGTGATCTGTTGGTTTTTGATGTCTTACATCAAATTTTTCCTTCATGATTCGCTCTGCCTTCACTTTATTGGCATCATAATTCGGACTTAGTTTCTTGTATTTTTGCTGACTATACGCAATTTAAACCGCTTGACCAAACGTTGAGTTGCTGAAAGCGGATTAAGTATTTCATGGCAGATATCGACTGCGTAGCTTCAAATTTACTTTTAAGAAATTTGATGCTACACGAGATTCGTAAAGAAAGTTTTCTTGTAATTTTTATTGCACCTAAGATTATTGCAGTTAAAAGCGCTTCGAATTGCATCAAATGTTTCCATATTTCTTTGAGTCTCTGTGCTGAAACTTAACTAAATATCTATTTAGTGTTGTTGAAGCTTTACTTTGAAATTTCTTCTTTAAAATTAATTAATTTTCAGATTTTTT
Source organism: Teleopsis dalmanni (assembly GCF_002237135.1). Taxonomy (NCBI): domain Eukaryota; kingdom Metazoa; phylum Arthropoda; class Insecta; order Diptera; family Diopsidae; genus Teleopsis; species Teleopsis dalmanni. The sequence goes on along the minus strand of NC_051847.1, from coordinate 18,115,111 downwards.
TTATTTAATTTTCCTTTGATTTTCCGCTTTGCGTGCGACTTTAGTGCTTTACAGCTTGCAGGTCTTTAAGCCAAGTCCATAAAACAATTTTCAATTCATTTCGCTTATGTGCGGAGATATTTATTACTGTTTTATTTTTAATGATAAATCATACCGCAGCGTAACACAGACGCTTGAAGCACGGATGTCATTGAGCCAAATGCCAAAGTTTTTCCCAGAAAGATTTAAACCCAAACGAAATCAAAATTTTATATTAGGTTTATTAAAAAGAAAACTTTTAGACAGAATTTGGGTGGGAAAAGCAGAAATTACAAATAAATCAAAATCAATTAAAATATGAGATTTTATAAAAATTAATATTTTAAAAAAATATATATAATATACTTATAGGTATAAGCATCTTCCACTTCCAATGCTTTTAATGTTTCTTTATTTCTGGCTACTCATTATATCTTTGAAGTAGCAGAGAAGAAAATGAGATCAATATAAAAATATTAAGATCGCTTCCGTTGCAATTAAAAATTAATTTATCAATAAATCAATTATAGCAGCATAGGTGGAGAGGAACTTCAATGATACGTCTTTTTAGTTAAATATATATGAAAAGTCTCTCTAAACATATACATGCTTATAGTTCAGCGTATCAATAGAACGTATTACAGAAAGATTACAGTGGCACGTGCATTCTTTTTTCAGTATAAAGTATAAATTCTGACTTTAGGGGCTATAAGGATATCTCCCATGATTATTCAATTTACTATAATACATGGTGAAAGTATATCCTGATTTGGATACCTCATCAAAAGAACAATAATTGTTATAATAGTTCTTGTCATAAACTAAAATTGTTACTAATACTACACAGCACCAAAGATCAACTATAGTCGCAGTGTTCCGCTCCGTCAGAAGATGGCACTTTGTTTATTTTTGTACCACTATTCCAATGCTAGAACTATTCAGTGGACTATATATTTACTTCTATATTCTTTTCAAACGCCCGGTCTATACGAGCGACACAAGATACACGCTCCCATGATCGGCGGCACTACTGTTCAAAACGTCCTAGTTGTAGTACCATGTAGTCTCGTCATTAATTAACTTTAGGAATTAATTGCGTAGTGCAGGAGCAAAAAGAAATATTTCTTAGAGGAAAGTAAAGTTGAAGAGTAAAACTCTTCAACGATCTCGACGATCTGCTTATCTTTTCAAACACGCCTGTTGGATGTTATTCAGAGCCCACATTGAAGTTTTTTAAGGTTTAAGTGGATTGTAAAATAAATAAAGTTAAATAGCATTGACCTAATAAACCACGTACGTGTGCAGGGAGCCTAAAACAGTTTATTTTCATTCCAACCTGCTCTTTCCCGTTACTACAAAGTTCAACTTTATCCAACAATAATGATAAAATTATGTTAGTAATTCATGTTAGTAAAAGAAAACGCAATTTGATTAATACTCGCAGTATCCGAATTACTGTATTATGCCAAAAAAAAATTATTTTAATTTATTTGACCAAAGCTTGATTACTGCGCCAAGCCCAACTGTCAGAAAAGCGCTAGCCGATTGCGTATATTTGCGGTAAATTTAAATTTAAATCTTAACAAACTGATCGGTTATGTTTTATGCACTCTTATACTATTTTACATATAGATATGTGTATCTCATCTATTCAAGTAAAAATCAATCTCATGTATTGAAATTTCTTGCTTTCATTTATGGAGTGCGGATTTCTGAGCCAAGACTACGCGCATCTAGCCTCAAAGATTTCGTGATCAACCGAATGCTCTAATTTATGTAACACTGAAGTATTTCATCTCTACTTGTTTTGCGAATAAATAATTTTACTGATAAATTTTTAACTTGAATAATATTTACAGGTTAGTAATATTTAATTTATTTTATTTATTTTCAAAAAAAATTATTTTTTGTTGAAAAAGAAAATATGGTAAGTAAATTGAAATCAATTTGCATTTGAAAATAATATGTAAGCAAATGAAGAGCTCATATCTTATTGGCAAAATTCTATCTGAGAAGTAAAATATCTAGCTCTGCGTGCATAACATGTAATTCAGACTTCCTAGAATGAGATGTCATAATTATAAAATTACTTCATAAGTATTGATTCTTTGTTGGCATTGATAGATAAATTGTATATCCAAAAATGATGCACCAAAACAGATTGAATCTGAATACTTCCCAGCACAATGTGTTAATAATTAGTCAAATCATTGCCATTCACTTTTACTGGGAGGTATGCTTCTTAGAAAAATACTTGATATCAGTTTCTAGTAAGGCAGTAAGATAGTAAATTAATTTCAGTTTACAGAGTTTTACTTAAAACATTTTTAGATGGCTTTTGGAAGTGGTAGAAATTCTTTATATATTATAAAAGCTAAATTAAGGATTTATTATTATAAAAAAATAACTCATTTGGAACTATTTTCCTGTCATCATAAATCATGAAGAACAACACCATATCTTATTCTCCATATAAAAAGAGCTCAAGACTCTTTATAATAGGTAAGATTATATTTTGTAGTTACAGATCCGGCTATATTGTAATCATGGTTCCAGTGAAGTAGAAACTATTTCATGACATTTCATAATAAAGAGTAAGAGTATGAGAAAAATGAAACACCTCACACAAATGCCCTACACGGTACTCATATATAGCAAAGTAACAAATCGCCTATACCAGGGTTACCCAAGCCAGACAAGATTGCGGGCTAATACAATTCACTGTACAGATTAGAGGGCGCAGAAACAAAAACATACGTTCATATTTATTTGCGACAAAAATAAAAATTCGTTTGTAATGTTATATTAAGTTTTATTTATTTATTAATTTAAGTTCATTTATTTGGTATAGCATAAAAATAAAATAAAGTAATTTCACCAAAGTACACCAAAAGAAAATTTGAAAGTACCCACATTTTTAGCAAGGTTGACTGAAGATCTATATAGTATGATCAATTAAAGTATTCTTTCATATAATATGGGTAGGTGAAGGAATATAGACATGAGTACTTAAAATCACGACGGCTCAGAAATTAATACTAGATTTACGGTTTGATGATTCTGTTTTTAAGAAATGGTATATTAACAATATGATGATTTTTTTCGCTCATCGACCTTTTCATAAAGGTAAATTCAACCTTTATGAAGTTTTAATTAATTATATCAAAAAATCGAAAGAAAGATCAACTTATATTCACTATATTAAAATAAGTAATTAGTTTATTACATTTTTTTAAACAATTGAATAAACGAAACTTTACAAAGTTAAAATATTAAAATTATCTTCTTCCGTTTAATATTCTAAAATACAATATTTTTATATTTATCTTTAAAATAATGAGAATTGCAAAAATAGTTATAAAGCTCATCTCTCCCAAAATATAATTAAGGTCTATTATTTAATAACTACTTAATATATTCAACTTCTTATTTATTATGTATAGTATTGTATAGTTTTAAAGTTCTTTTCAATTGCCGATCCCAGACCTATTAAAATACTTTAAAATATTCTTTTTTAATTTTTCTCTATTATTTTAAATTTTTATTTAACATTTTTTTTTACTATTCATGTTTATTATTTATTTTTTGCTCTTCTATTAAAATTTGAAATTCAAGCCACGATCAAAAAATGATCACTCATTCCGCTTGGCGCTGCTCAATTAAATGGAAAAACACGTGTAACCCTTTTAGATTTAAACGATAAATTACAGATAAAAGATATACACAGATACGTAGGTATGTTAATAATATTTACAAAAAATTTTTTTTAATTTCTTTTTTAAAGATGAATTACTGTGCAACGAAATCATACGTGGGTTGAATTGTATCATTTGCGTTCATTGCATATTAAAATTGCTGCAATGACATTTTCACAATGGGAACTTTCAAATATTTAAAATGGAAACGCATACCACATAGTATTTAGATATGTAAAATTTACTATTATTATATATACACATACATAAAATTACAAATAAAATTGTTTCAAAGAGTGTGTTAGTAATATGAAAATTAACATATTCCAAAAATATTAGTGAAAAGTCTCCTCAAATGTTGATAACAACATATTTAGAAACGTAAAATTAATGGGTACTGGCTTCTACATTCGGAAATCCAATTTTTCATAGTTTTATTTTAAGTTATAGATATTAATTATTTCAGTAGTTATTAAGATTTATGTTATAAGCATAAGTTTTTCAATAACTTCCAGTAAATATAATCCCACACATCGGTTAAGTTAAGAGATCACTAACGTCTTATTCACAAAGATATAAACACCTTTGCATTCCAATTTTTTTGCAAAAATTATTCCGATTTGGAAAAGAAAGCCAAATTTATCGTTTGAATAAAGCACGTAAAAGATACAACCACAATTATTTTATCTGTTGAAAGGACTGCATTACTATGTGAAATTTAGTAGAGATTTGTCACTTTTTGATTATTCTTTAAGTGTGCTGTTAGACTGCACATAACCTTTGTTAGACAAGAGTTCTCAAGAGTTCTTGGGAAAAGCCAAAGAATGTGATCGACCAAATACCTTGCTAACGTGACATAATCCCTTGTGACTTCTTTCTATTCCCAGAACTCTTTTACAAAAAAGAAATCAAAAAATATGTTCAATTAAATAGCATACTTGCCTGCCTTGGCATCAGAATTTGTTAGGAATTCTCCTAATAAAGGCAAAAAAGCGAATTTGCCAAAATACGTATAGAAATATACTAAAAATCAAGGCTCGAAATAAAAGTTAATATCCTTCAAAAATTGAAACTGATTACCATTTTTTTCTATTTCGAAACTAAAATTATCACTTCAAAAAAGATATTTTGAATAGATTGCAACGAGTAGAAAAAATGAGCAGAAGGAAGACTCACCAAACCTACAGAAAATGTCTGAAGAGTTTCAAGCACTATTTAAATTCGCAAAAAAAGACTAATAAATTAATAAACTAATAAATTTTACTACAAAACTAATATATAGACTTGGCTCAATTTGATGTCGGTAGAACCCAATAATTCTATATGTGACCTATGTCCAGCCAGATTAACCTAACCTAACCTAACCTATTTTGTAAATATGTAAATATATGATATATAGATATTATCAAATAACTATTTGATGAACTTAGTACAATATTTTCACTCTGTAATGTAACTTAGGAGGCTTTAAAAAGTTAATGAATAAGATTCCTTGATGTATCTAAGCACAAAATATCTGTCATTAATTCTCTCTATTATAGTAAAGTTGTTGTGAATGAATTTTAAATCATATAAATGGTTTATTTTCCATTAAGATACAAGCATTTAAAATTAATTTCATGTAGTAGTTAATGTTTCTAAGATAATGAAGTAAATACTTTTTTGTTACGAAATCTACTCATTGAAAAAACAATTTCGGTTAGATAATATTTAGGTTAAATAAACGGTATGCAAAACAAAATTATTTGTTTTTGTTTTTTTTTTTTATTGCAAAATAAATTTTATTAAACACAGAAACTAACATTTAAAAATGCCTAAATGCCAATCATGAAAGTCATTAATCAAAAACCAGACAAATTTTAGGTAGTTAACTGTATGCCTTAAAAAGCATTGGAAACAAATGATGTATCTTTAACCTATACTTATAAAACCGACATACAATATAGGTAGAGTTTTGCAATACGTCATATGTATCTGTATCTTTTTCGAAAAAACGAATTGTTGATTTCGGTAAAACCATTTAATACAGTAGGGCTAGCTAATGTATCATATTAGATAGATACTTCACTTAAAATTAAAAATTAATATAAAATGATTTGAAAAATTTATGATTATGATGTTTAGACTAATTTATTATGACTGTTAAGAAGAGTATATATCACTGCTAATTTATAGTGGTTTTTATAGGCAAAAGAAGGCAGAAAAAATATTATAATTAAATACATTACTCCGTTACTACATAATTTAAACACACAATGTTGTTAATGCTGGTTTTCAATGTATTCATAGTCTAAAATAACCAAAATTATGTACACCGTTTCTAAAATGCATATAGGCCTTACCGTGGAATTTTGGTTTACAACAGTCGCATCAACATCATTACTGGGCGTTTAACACAACTAATCACTCATTAAACAGGTGTTGGCAACTGTAGGACAGCAGCCCCCATAAGATTTATAAGCATTTCTAAATCGATGAGCGTCATCTTAGCAATATAAGAGTTAAAATGTCATGAAGCTGGGCGTCATACCTAACAAATTTATAAAGATTAACATCGCATTAGATTAGTATTAAAAAATCTACAACATCAATTCCAAGTAGGTAACGGATCTATTCATAATTGAAGAGATTTTAAAGACACGAAGACGTTCTTGAAGACTAATCGTTGCTTGGTTAAAAACTCCTTTGAACAAACAATTAAAATTTAAAAAAAACAATATAAATCTCTTCATACCTATGCGTAAACCTGGTGCCTTAAAAATGGATGAGTCCATGTCTAGCACTGCGTTCGTGTTCAATTAAAATGTAGACTTTTAGTATAGTTGTTCTATGTGAGTTTATTTTCAGTGAATCTTTGCTATTAGTGGTGCAACCTTAACCTTTATTACTTTTATCATATATTGTCTTGTTGTTTAGGTAATCGTTCAGTTATGTAGACGTGGTTCTTGTACAGTCTTGTAAACACTGTTTTATATAAAAGACAATTTAGTCTATTGTGTTATTAAAGGAAAATCAATTATTGAAAACTGTTTTGTTGAATGATTAATTTGATTGGTTCCGTTTAAGAGACAGAGCCTCCAACCGCAATGTGCTAGGTCAAAGTAGCGCACAGGCGCCGTATAGATACTATGCAAGTTGAGCTTACTTGTAGATATTATCTTTCAATAAATGACAATAGTTAATTGTAGATTCATTTAAACAACATCGAATATTATAAATAATTGATTTAATTAAATTGAACTTATATCTTAAACATGAATATTATATATAATATATATTTATTATTTATGATATATACATATATACATTGTTTGTGATAAATATTACATATAATATAATAATGCTCCCGTTAGCTTAAATCTACGTGTTTGAATCTTTGTGAACAATGCCGAAGTTGCAATTAACTGGAACTGCTCTAAAAACACGGAAGAAGAAAACAAAATAAGAAAAAGTGCTAGCTTACACCACTTTTAAAGGAAAGACTGATTTCATTAAAGTACAATAGCACTAAAAAACGTGATAATATGTTCACAAAAAATGTTTGTAATAAACGCCTTCACGAAGTCTTAATAATAAAGCTAATTTAACCTATTTAAGCTGAATCAAGCCTACATATTTTTTGTTCCGCTCCATTTTAAAGTCCTCATGATGCCACGGGTTTTAATTTTTTAATGCATAAGTCATATCGATTTATAATTACTAGTATGATTTTTAAAAACTTATTTGATCATTAATTAGTTGAAAGTAATATACTTCTTTATCGCTTTAGATGTATTATGATCGCAGGCGGCTTATAATTTATGTGTAATACATACGCTTATTTTAATGAAGTAATCAAATCAGGCTACAGAATATTAATTTTTCTATTATTATTATTACATTTTTCGCCATTTATAGAACTAGAAAACACTGCATTTTATAAGTATACATAAGTAAAATATATAAAATTATTTCTTGGAAACATTATGTATATTAAAGATGCAAATAGCTAACAATAATAATATTAATTTTAAAAGATAATAAAAAATAAAAATTATTGTTAATAAGCATTTCAAAAATATAACAAAAAAAGTAATCACTTTATTTATTTAAAAATTATTTTAATGAGCAGTAAAACTATTCATAAATTTTATAATTTAATAATTGGATTCATTCATTTGCACAGCTCGTAAATTAATTAATATGGTAATAACAGAAATAATTAGTTATTAGTTTAATTATTGGAATATGCAAAGAATTCAAATGCAATTTCCTGATCAACATTTTATGCCTATGAACTTTTCGCTGAATGACTTTAATGCCAACATAAAATGAAAAATTTATTTCTTAAAACTCTGTTAATTAGGCATATCTATAACGGTTCGAGACTGTTTACTATTCCTAAAACTGAAACGAGTTCCATGGAAAAATCTAAATCTCATATAGAAATTGGTATGAAAATGAAGTAGTTAAAAAATTTCGCTCTCAAATGTCTGTCAAATAAATTGCAGCTATTAACCAGGCAAGTAGTTGAAGCCATCAAGTCAGTCTACTAGTTTGCTAGTTGGACTTCAAAATAATAAGTAGAAATTTTAGTTAGCAGGAATTGTATTCGTTGAACATAAAGGAATTGTAAATGCAAAAGTGGAAAAAATTAAGTTAATGAGATATCGTTCAAACGCCTTACTCTGAGTGCATAGCATATTAGCAACTTGTTAGAAAAAAAAGGCCTCCAGAAGTAACTGATTTCGCATCGTTAAACGTTCATTGAGTTCCGTTGCTAATATTATAAAATGCTGGCAGGGAGCTCAACACTTACATTTGATGTCTTAATTTATAGTTTTTAAATTGATTTTCTAACACAAGAATATAAAATTATAGAAATGATTTAATAGAAGCTTTGCTTTACTTTAGCACTTTATTGATTTCACATTTCTTAGTTTTGGTTAATTGTATATACCCATAAATAAATCAGAAAATGTGTGTTCTTTAAAAATCGAGTTATATTTGTGAACGTAACATTTAAAATATTAAAACGTTACAAGGTGTAAATATCAAACATTTACAGTAGTATTGGAAGTTAATGCGGTTCATCATTACACTTGCTAAAGAAATATAGTGCTTTGCGAAACACTCTCAGAATTTTAATTCGGAAACTTATTTTCTTCTTATTTTCTTATTCAAGACAGTTACGTATGTGATATTGAAATTTATTTCTTCCTCACGAAATTAAACTATTTGTCATTATATTTATCTTAGTTTTTATCATGTCTTAGTTTTCTTTACAAACATTACAGTCCATGGTGTTTGGCCTGTGCTTCTGTTTCCCATTATTAGATTTTTGCACAAACTTATGTGACATCTCTTCAATGATATCCTTTCATTAAGGACACCTACTTTGAGATCGAGTCACATTTTTCTTGGCTTGCCTCTTCCACACTCAACAGTCGATGCCATATTTTACGTGTTTAATCTTTTCTTTTGGATGTATTTTTTTTCATTTGGCAGGGTCATCTTATGAGTTGATCTTTAAACATTTATAGAAGATTCTACTTTTCTGCCATATTGTCAGGTTTGTGATTACAAACCCGTCTTCAGTAGAGGATATTTTTTAATAGCACTGGGTCATATAATTTTCAAAATACTCGTACCTCATTAGACAAAAGACAGCTTATATATTTCAAGCTATATATATTATATATTATATTTAATAAAATGGATATATTATATATTAAAATAATGTCTTTACACTTAAAAAACAAATATAATCTTTATAATTAATATATTATAAATATATATTACATATATTTCAACTGATTCAAATAGAAACAAAACCAGACATATTCCAAATTTTTTAAAATCAATTAATGCTAAGTTTTCCACAAGAAGTCCTAATATTAATTATCATCTACTGAGGGATAAAACTAATTTGGAAAATGATATAACTTTAAAAATGCTGATTATTAACTTTCTTTATTAGCACATCTTCTAGCTAGAATAATATTTAGAAATGGAGCTGGAATATGCTGTTATCTTTCATTTACTTATTAACTTTATGCAGAGCAAGAACAAAAAACCTTTTAGTCTATTTATATTAGAAAATTGCTAATATATGTAGTGTGGCTTTTTAGAAGCCACATGTAGAATTTCTCAGCTGGGAACTTGAATGTAATAGCATTGCAGTATTCTATATGATAGAAGCTATATATCAATAGGTTTAATATAATGTAATATATATTTATAAATAAAATGTATTACCAACTAATGTTAAATCACCACAGTGGGCCTTTATTTAAGCTCAAGTGGGCTTCTTGGAAGGAAGGCCGCCACTCCAAACTGCCAATTTTAATAAAACAATTGAGAAAATTCATTAATAATTATAAGGTTTATGTTAACATAAACTCTCAATGCAGGGTTCTGACTCTCAATGCAGTGAAACACCTCTTCTATAGCAAATATTCGAGAACAAAGCAATATCGTGGCTTAAAAACAGTTCTCAGTGATTCAGTGAAAACACGAGATCGCTCTCTCAAGAAGCTGAGAACAAATTGTATATAAAAATTATGACGGGGAATTTCTGAAACGGACTAGGAACTTTGAAGAAGAACATTATTAATGAAAATGGATCTACCAAAATATGTACCAAAATATGTAGAGTAGTGTTACCACAGCTAATAGAACTACAAGTATATCTGTGAATGCTAAAGCATTTGCAGAAAGTGTATCTTCTCATGTTGGATGCCATAAGCACAGTAAAACGTATAAGTAAAGGTTTTTTTATTAGTGTGAATAACATATTGAAGGTACAAAATAACAATATAACAAATTTTGAAACAGTTTCAATCCTTTAAATACGTAAACTCTTATTGTAAATATACCATAAGATGTAAATACTGATATAAAGCAGTTTTCGCTACTCTTTGACTAAATCTATGCATTCGAAGTGTATAACTTCATATATGTATAAAACTTATTTAATCTCTGAGTAGCAATATAACAGATGATTTAATATAAAATCGTACTGAAAATTATAAAAAAATCTATTTACACTTACAGTTAAATTATTTATTTAAATTTGAATTCTTTATAACGTAAATGAAAAATGCAACTACATGAGTGCCTTGGGCAACTTAGTCTTTCTAGCCTATTGAAGTGCATATTTTGAGTTGTTTATTCAGCTGACTTCATTGAATGACTTGGCCTGCTATATTTACTTTAAAATTTAATTAATTTCATTTACGTTTTATTTAATTTTTTATTTTTACTTGAATTTTTTAATAATAGCGTTCATGTGGTGAGCTGTTGCATTTATTTCCCATGCAACAAGTGCAGTTCAACGTGCCAAAAACAAAAAGGAAGCAATTTAAAACCTGGAAAATTTTAATAAAAATGCAATGCTCGAGCTACTCTGGATCATGGTCAGTTACACCCAACTTTATATATGTGGTCGGTTGGTCATACATGGCTACTTTTTAATAGTTTTTACCACTACCAAAATAGGTAGAAAAAAAATATGTAACAAAAGTGAATATATTCCGTAAAAGGAGTGGTCACATACGAAGCGTAAATGCAACAATAAATAATTTGAAGACTACATTTACCAGGAAAGACAGAAAGGAAAAATTTCACAGTATGTAAGCTTCAATATAATATACGAAAGTTCTAAAATATTTCCAAAAACTTGATGCATATAAAAGTGCATAATAGTATTATTAGCAGGTTTCAGTAGATGTCTTCTAAAAATGAATTGATGACTTAACGAAACTGTTTCTCATGCTATAGTAAAGCAATTATTGCCATTTTCGGGGTTGAAGTTGTATTCAATTTTTTCTCTCGTGTTATGTAGTACATTCTTCCCTACATATCCGACATAAAACAATTATGATTTTGATCATCTATTTGCCACTAATGACTCCGCCAGCAATACATAAATCTTAAAATACTTTTCATGTCTTCATAGCTGGTGTCTTCCGCATCGGTTTTTCGGTTGTTTTTAATCGTACATACAACAAAGTAGCAGCAAAAGTATTCCCACGTTCTAACAGGTGTGTAACACGCAGCTCAACATTCATCAAAGCCGCAGTTGGTAGTTGGGTGTTTTTTTCTGACGATAAACTCTGGGTCTTCAAGACAGACACGCTTCGTTAAATTTTCTTTATGTTTGTCAAAGTAATGGTTTTTTTCTTCTATTTTCTTCTGGTTGTGGTTGGTTTTCTTTTTGCCTATAGTTTTAAGATACATGTTACTTTATTGTTTTTATTTATTTTATTGTTAAAGATTTTTCCATGTATGTCTCTGGCTACACTCAATTCCGTCAATATTTACAATGCACGTACACTTCCTCTACATGAGATTATGAATGAGTGGTGTAATGTCAGCACAGTTTTTAACATTAATAATTTTTTTTTCTTCAAATATTGTAATTGTAATCTCTGCAGCTTAACATTTTTCACTAATGTTATTATTTTCTTAATTTAAATACAAAATTTTTTGTACAAAACACAACAAAATTGAAAAATTATTTTTATTATTTAATTTTGTTTATGGAGAGCCTATCTATTTCAAAAAAAAAAAAAAACCCAAAAAAAATGTATAGCTTTAACGCCTTCTCTGCCTTAATGAGCTTAATTACAGTCTTAGAAGCGTTAAATTAAGTATCTACATTCAGTTTACTACTCTGTGCCTCTATTTCTAGGGAATATTTTTAAGTAATGAAACTGTAATTAAGATCTGGCATTACTGTAATTAAAAGCGTCACTCATTTCAGACTTTGAAGACTAACTTAGGAAGTACGCATTATAGCACCAGTATATAGGTTACTTACTGTGCACTAATTATGATCTTGTTAGGTGTAAAAATATTCGGAACTCTTTTCATAAGGAAAGTCGGAACTCTTTTATAAGGTACTGAAATATTTGTGAAAGCAATTCGAGACTTTTCTTTTTTATTCTCAATTATTAATAAGAAAAAATTAATCTAATTTTTGTGATAAAAGTAATGTATACATAATAATATATATTTGCAACCAAGTTTATCGAAACTATTAAAAAAAATATTTTTAATATTTTTATTAGTTTAAATTTTTTAATTTTACCATGAAAGAAAACATATAAAAATATAAAAAGTCATATTAATTTTGACATAAGTAAGTTCAAAACAATATAATATTTAATAAATTTTTATATATGTATACATAGGTCAAGATTTATTTGGAATGGAAAAGACACTTTATACGTATGCTTTAAGAAAGGACACTACTCGTATTAAGAATATTGCCGAATTTAGAACAACAAAAAGGCAATGAAGATAAAGAAAGAACAGATGAGTTCATAATATACGGATGCAGGAACCTGAAAGGCTAAGACAAAAACACAGACTAAGGAAAGGATGTTGTGAGACAAGCTTAAGTTCTAAATGGACTGTGCAGCATTAATGCTGATGACAGTGGGATTAAGATTTATATTGTTAGCTTAATAATAAAAATAAAACAGTATTTTTTTAATTGATAAAAATCTGAATCTTTTCAAAGGATTATAAGTCACAAGTTCGATCTAATTGATTTTTTGCATACGTTTAAATTCAGTTTCAATAAAATATATTTCTCCAAACACTTGTTGCATATAAATGGGATGTACCAATCAAAATTGACCCCTCAATATTGCTCTAATTTCATTGCTACCATAAGGCCAGCCATCACACTTAACCGAAAATACACAGGCAATGCTTTGAGAGCGTACGACTTTTGGATTAATGTGCCAGTATCGTGACATTTCCGATACTAAAAAATGCTGTCCTTACGTATGACTACCCCAGCAAAATAATACCAAAATGTCGAAGTCGCTTATTTGACATTGTTTTAATATATAGAGAAATGTCCTTCTTTCTATGCCATTTGTTTTGAAATGATAATGACGGATGGTGAAATTTGAATTGTTTGCACTTAAGGGGTTATATGTACGTATAAGAAGAGTTCAAATTGATATTAGTTATATATATTTAAAATTACTAAAAAAGCTATTTAATTTATAATCTCTATAAATTGTATTTATCTAATTTGTAATAAGTTTTGTCTAACAAAAACAATAAATTATAAGCAAGTTCTGTATTTCTTGTGATAGCCTTTAGCATTAGTGACGTCATAAAAACAACATTTATCCTAAACCTTATTCTTCACCAAATTATTGTTTTTTTTTTCTAAATGTCTTAAATTTCTAATTCTTCAGCTATTAGTTGGCATTTAGTCGAATTAATGGTTATGCCATTATTTTGATTAATTTTAACAATTACCAAAAAGTTTTTAATTTTATAAGCACTTAAGCGTAATTTCAATCATTTTGTGTAGGTTTATTATATCCAAAAACAAAAAAAAAAAGAAATACACAAAAGCAAAAATCAAATAAATTGTTTAAAAAATGAAAAATCCATTAGCAGAGTAATTTAAGCTGGGAAAGGAAATCAAGCATTAAAGTCATAAAGTCAGTATAAAAAACCACATCAAAATATCGGTAAGCTTGTATGAGCCATTCACAGACTCCTCCTCCTCCTTTAAATGTTTCCACACATATATATAGATACTTCCAAATAAAATAATAAAATTCAGTTAAATAATTCCATAGAAATACGTATATATGGCAACGTTGGAACGTTGAAACGTTGAATGGCAATCTTGTCATTTACAATTCGCATGAGGTTCATTATGGGGCCACCACAAAATGTGGCGAGGTGTTAACAACGGCAACGACAAAGTCCAAATTAACGCCATTTCGTTTCGGTGCAAATTATTTGATTGCTGCCTCGATTTAGTTTAGGGTAAAAGGTAAAATTTCGTTGATTGATTTTTCGGTTGAACAAATTCAATTTAAATTAAAATTTGATTCAAAAGTAACGCTGAAAACCGCAAATATCATTAAATTGGCGTACTTGGCAAGAAAGTTTACAATGCATGGTTCTGTGGGTCTGTGCCAACTTAAACTAGATTCCTCGCAAGCAATGCCAAAATATTTGCACAGGATTTCAATGCTTTAGTTAATTTAATATTCATACGCCTACTAACATAATTTGCAGAAGGTAATGGAGGCTCAAAAACATAATAATCCAAGGCATGCCATGCCAGTTCCATATGCTCATAGTGTTTATGTTCCATGTAAGCACAGTGCACTTGAATTCGGCATTGGAGGAGATCTGTTGCTGCCTTTCTTCTTCAGTTAATTTTGCGCTTATTGCGGTTTCATTTCGAGAATTTAATGGCTTTTGAAGTTCTTTCCTGTATGCATCTATGCTGCCACACTGCTCCATGCAGTGCCGCATTGCCACAATGCCGCAGTGCCGTTGCATACTTTTCATGAATTTTATGTAACTTGGTTTTTTTATTTTATTTTTCATTTTTGTTTTTCTTTATTGTTTATCTTTTTATTTTTATTTTTTTATTTATTTTTTTTTTGTGCTTATTAAAGTTGTAGATACACTTGCGCACGTACTTTAGTGGCAACAAGTCAAGGCGGTTCATACTTAAGTGCAAAACTCATAGCAAACATTTTAAAGGGCTTTTGGCCTTTTATGTTGCATTCTGCTCGCTGAGCTCGTTGATTTCTCATTTTGATTTGATATATAAAATACAAAAAAAAAATAAAATAAATTATATAAGAAAAATAATAATAACAATCATTGCATGAATTTAATTGGTTACGCCTTGAGTACTCATACAAATCCCAAACTGCGCTGGCGTACCTCGTCATACTCACATGAAACGCAGCGCAATTAAGCAGTAAATGCACTTTTCACTTGTAGTGCAATAAAATTTAACAATCCATAAATTAATAATATTTTTATATAATTTTTAAACAAATTAATTTTTATGAGTTAAACATTTGCGTATCATAGCGTTTCTGTCTCATCCAAACACATCAAATTTCACACTTCAAAACCCGCCAGAAGTAAATAAAGTGCCCACGTAGATGTTTAACAATTATTTTAACAAAAAATATCTCAAAATACTAATAAAATTTGTTATATTGAATAATAATAGATATAAACAAAAATATTTTTTGTAAATCATTTTATATGAAATTCGGTAAATAAATAAATAAATTCTATTACTCGTTAGACTACTTAAGCAGATGATAAAAAAGCAACGAGTCATAAGTCGGTCGATTTGTCATTAAATTAAATGAGCTGTCAAAATATCGCACGAAAGACTTCGTATTTGTTAAAACAAGAAAATTAAATAAAATAAATTATAAACAATAAAAAAAATAAAATACTAGATTTAAGAGCAGTGAAACAAATCTGTCAGCGCTCGAACTTAACTGATTTAATACTGAAACTCGTTTAATATCTATGCCAATGTCAACTATTAATTAAAGGATTTTTAAAAAAAAAAATTTAGAATATATGTATCCGCAAATATATATATTAAAAACATATAATCAATGAAAAAAATCTTTTTTTTAATATGAAATAAATAATTAGTTTTGAATTGATTTATTAAACTTTATATAAAATTCTTTTTTAGATAAAGTTTTTTTTTGTAAAATCACCAAAGTCAACGAACGAGTTAATTGCTATTCAAAACGCAATATATTTTGTTCTTAATTAGGTTTAAAGAGTTGTTCTCACAGCAGATACACTTTTGCTTCTCATAAAACTTTTCTCTGTTTTGAAATGGCATTTCTCGCAAGAAGTACCCATAGATAGATAGACTAACCAACGAGCACCTTGTTCCTTTTCTAAATCAAATCACAGATCAAATTGCTAAATTTTCATATTAATTTCGACGAGTTTAAGAATAAGTGTTAAAAGGCTGAAAAAATTTTTAATCCTCACCGATGAGCTCTTTAAAAAACTATCAAGATAGTAGTTCCTGTAAAACCTGCTCTTTTTGTTAATCACAACAGGATAATTATAGATAAAATTGTTGCCTTTTCATTTAAGCTTCCATAGTTCAAGAATAAATGTGGATAGATTTACAAATCCTTTGATAATTTCCTACTAATAAGAACTCTAACAAGCTATCAAGAAAGTAGCTCTCGAAAATATTTTTTTTTTGTTAGTCAAACTTAGGTAGTCATTAAAAAATTTAGTAGTTTTTCATTTTAGTTTGAAGAAATTTGAAAATATATAATTCCTCTGCTTCAGATCCTATATATCAAGGCAAGAAAGTACTAAAAACAGAATAGCAAAATTGACACAATCTCTATTATATTCACAGAATCTGATCTTATTGCAAGTGACTTCTACCTATCATTAGCTAACTGAAGAAGATGTAGATAGGTGCTACCTATTTAATGCAAAAAAGTAAACCGAATGCAAAAAATTATTCAAGTAGGTTAAGTTTTCTATGATTTAATGCTTTTCTGTCCGATAATAGAGATTGGAAAACATTGTTTGGATATGATTGATATTGACCAAATTAATAACTGTTTTGAAACCTATTCCGTTTAAAAATTGTTTTTAGGGCTAGAAGAATCGTTGGCGTAAACATATTTTATTGGAAGATGAATACTTTGAAGGTGAATGAGGAATATAAGTAGAAGATAAAATAAAGATTCATCATATATTTTGTTTACAATGTTATGCCAGTCTACAATCTACATTCTCTTCTTAACTTTGAGAACATGAAGAGAAATTCAAGACTTTTAAACGGTTTCAAAAGGCTATCAATGAAATTGGCCATCTTACATAAATTCTTTATATACTGCGCAAAAAAACGATATGCCTAGCTAATCGCTGAGACCTGAAGCACCGCTGCTTTATTAGGTAACCAAAATGCATATTTCATGTCGAGAATATTTCTGCACCTACAGCGAGTCCATTTTTTTCGGGATGACATAATTCGATGATAAGTTTTTACTTTCCCACGTGAGAGTTTTGTTCGTTTTGCGAACTGTTGGTATGTAAATGGTTTCGGCATATAAAAAATAAATGATTCCATGATGAAGTTGCAACACTCAAGTTGTAATTAAAACATAAAAACATTATCTTATTAATTTTAAAATCCAAGACTAATATATAATGAAAAGAGCCAAAATAATTTATTTTTTAATTATTATTATATGTAAATTCATACAAGCACACATATAACTTATACTAAAACTGCACAAAATTGTCTGTTCTAAATAAATATGAAAGTTGTGAGTATGCAAATTGTGAAAGTATAAAAACTATAAAAATATTGCATAGCTTTAACTTAAACAAAAACCAAATAAAAACTATTCGAGTGGCAAATGTCGTCCAAAAATTAGAAATCGTTTTTCAAGTAAGTTACTACAGTATTCTACATATTTTAAAGCGACATTTTTAAGCCAAGACTAGTTGGCCAAGTTTTAAGTCTTAGTTAGCCGCTTTCGTTTTACTAAATAGACGGCATATCTCCGCGATTTCATTAGCCACTTTAATGGCTGAAACCTGCTAATTCTAATCTAAAACCTCAGATAAGCTGACTTTTGGTGCAAGTTCTGCGTGCTGATAAGCTCAGTATGAAAAATCGCTCATGTTCATTTATTTTTAAAATTAATATTAGATTGAAAATGATAACTTAAAATAAGCGTAAGCTTAAGCACAGATATTAAAGAGAAATAAAAAATAAAAAAATTTGTTTATAATTATTAGAAGAAATTATTAGAAGAATTCCAAATGATAATCTAACGAATATGCAATACCTTATCTAAGTTTTTAAGTCCAGTTTAATTTTTATAATTAAAAATTACTAATGAAACTAAGCAGTTGGTATATTAAATACTTACATATGTATATATACATATTCCTTTTTTTTTTGAACGCCCACTAAAGATTTCGGTTACTAAAAGAGTTCCAAGAAGAACGCACTGAGGTATGTGATTATGCAGTAGTCAAATTGAAGTGCAATGATACCAAAATAAATTCAAATCATTCCCAGAATTAATCTTCTAAGTTTTGTATATTTTGTGTATTTACCGTAGAAGTATTTCAAGAAGTAGTAGCAGATTAAATGGAATATTTTCTTTAAATATTTCTAAGAAAAAATATTTAATGCAGATGTGGAAATAATTTCAATATAAGTTTTAAGTTTTAAATATCAATAAGATTCAACCAAATGACTGCTTCAGAGAGTTTTAAAATGTCTATGTGTTATTACTTCCTCATAATTTAATTAAAAAAGTTATCGTAAGATATATATCTGTTATTTTTAATATTACAAATATTTTAAATATGTAAAATAACTCATAGAAAAGCATAAGAATTAATAGTACAAAAATAAAATATATATTATGCAGTGTAATATAAAAACCTAATATATAATTTAATTTTTCAACTATTTTTATTACTTGTAATAAAATAAATAAAAGTCAAATATAATTTCCATCCTCTACTGTTCATTGAATTTGTGGCTAATATTAACTTGGCTTGGTAAATTCTTGTGATGGGCTCGTGCATATCTTCCTTGTAAGCATATAACAAATATGTGAGTCTGTTATGGAAAGACCACACATGTTCTACAGTTTAATGCCGCTTTTAATTACCTTTACAAATTCAACTTTAACTTAAAAGAAGTCTTAGGTTACTTAGCATTCTTCTGTTCTATGCTAACTTTCCAGGGCTTTGTTCTGCAAGAACATAAAATACTCTAAAATACATACATTTTGCATACCTTACAGTCTGGAAATAGACAAAACATATTTCTCATCGCTCATGCTAAATTGCCAATAATGACACTGTTAATGACCTCAGTCAATATTGTATGATTTTATATAGCTCAATAGCCGATGTGTACCCGTGTATGTTTATCTATGCAATCGTACATATTTATACGTATTTAACACGCAAAGTATCTAAGCTCAGACAAAACAATAAAATATGAAAAAAGCTGAACTTAAGACGATTAGCATAAAAACTGTGTAAAGACATAGACAGCAACTCTATTGTATATTGAATTCTTGCAAATTAATGAGTTGGAATTTAAAATGTTTCATTTTATTAGTATCTTTTTTTGAAAGCTTCAAGTTTTTTTCGTGTACTCCGTGTACTCCGCATACAGCGCATCTACACCCATGGACAAGCGCTGGGAAAGGCGCACAAATTTGTGTAAAAATGAAAGTCAAGATCACATGCAACAGCCACAGCCACAGATCGCAGCAATGGCTGAAGGTATCGATAAATTTTTAATAGGTCGGTATAAAATTTCATTAGCGCAGTTTGTTTCAATTTATTTTTAACCATTGGCGAAGAAATATTGAATGTTTATTTTAAGCCATGGATTGGTAATAAATAAAGGGGAGTAACAGAGTTGCAGTCTGAACAACGAAAATTTGTAATAAAAAGCAATCATTAATTTTTCGCAGTAGTAATGAATTCATAAGATTTGAAGTTATTTAGTGGAATAAGCCAGCATTGCTGAACTGGAAAATATAGACAATCTAGTCAATACACAGAGAATCTACATAAACTAGGCACTAATTGGTGTTTACTCATAATTGGGCAGGAACTTTGAACAAATTGCTTATACGTATAACCAGGTTGAAGTTCCAGTTTTTTAATGAAGCATGAAAGCATCATAAAAATTAAATGAATAGTTAAGTATCCTGTAACTATATAAAATTAGTAACAAATTGCTTGTAAATGGAAAATAATGTTAACAAATAAATAATAAAATGTATGTGGCATTATTCATGTACTTTATATCATCTAATCATCTGCTTTACATAATTCATAAATAATAATTTTATTATTATTATTTGAAAACTTATACTGTCATTAATTAATACTATTTAATAGTATGTTTTTAATTATTAAAATTCGTTACATTTACTATAAATATGGTGTCTTTTTTTCACTTTTATGGAATATTTTTAAAAATACTGTGGCCTCACCCATTTAACATTTTTCTTCCAGAGAAAGTTAAAGTTTCAACTCTATCACGCACTTCGAAACTACTACTTTCAGCATTTGAACTAGTTATGTTATTTATTTAGAAATATAACTGTCATGGTAAGATAAATTAAAGGACATTCTTTAATATATTGTTCTTAAATACTATAAACATATACTATCCTTTAGACACAAGTTTCAATAAGTAGTCAAAAATCAAAAAATATGTATAAAAATCTGAAAGTATATATGCTAACAAGATTTTAACATTGATTCCGAATTAGATCTAGAAAGAAGAACCAAAAACTGGGCTAATAAATAGTGAAGACACCAAGAAAACGCGGCTAATGACATATTCATCCTAAGTAATATATATCGTCATTAGCTAACTTTTAGAACTCAAAACTGGTATTGCTAGATTAGATTATCAGTTCAATAAGCGGTTTCAGCCAACCATATCTACTTAACAAAGACCTTTGTTCACCTTTTGAACTTCTTTGATTTTTTAAATAAATAAATGTGCGCAGAACAATGTTCATCTATTCAAAACACTTAAGAACCAGTGTTAACATTTTTGAATAAGTACTTCTACGTTTTCGTGACAAGTAATGCTAGATGTGTAAAGCATGTCTGATCTATGTTTAGTGAGATATTCAAATGGCATATATTTATATTTTATAGTCTAGTGTAGTCATTCATTACATTCAGAGAAGAGATTCAAAAATATAACTTCCGATATGTTTAAAATCGTTATCAATAGTAATAGTGTTTCCTTTGAAAATCACTGCTCGGATTTTAATCATATCACAGTATTATTTTTAAAGTTTTTAACAATAGTATTATTTTGAGGGCTTAATTACGCTTAGACTAAAATTAAAATTTATAATTACTTTGCGAAGCCCCGTTAATCTCATAATTGACTACAAAAATTCGGAGAATAAAAATATTTTAAAAATTATAAAAATAAACTAAAATTGTTTTGATATATTTTTTTTGTATTTCAAATTGAAAATTCCACATTATTCAACGTGAACTTTTAAAAATACTCATAAATCAGGATTTCAGGCTGCACTCAGACTGCACTCGTTTGAGGCTCGTAAGTTGCTACTGCATCAAGTGGAAATTGCTGCATATCACGCAAACAAAAGATTTGCTGCGTGCTACCGGAGGGGCTTAAGAGTGCACTCGATCCCTGCCAAAGTAAAGTGCTTTTGTAACTTGTACATAAAGCCATGCAAATGAAGCGATAAAATATTGTATAAATACAAAACAAGTACACGGAATGTATCTGCACTTCGAATGGTGCGATTTATGCGCATTTTTGCAATTTGCCCGCAAGCCAGATTGATAATTTCCAAAAGGAACAGTAGGCTACAGATATGCACAGATAAAAGCAACAACCAAATCAGTCCTATATATCTAAAGCACTGATAGGTATACTGTATCTTCATATTTTATTCTCTTTTAATTTTGAATAAAGCAAAAACTATGGCCGCCACAGCAGCCAAACTAAATGTACGTGTGACGATGGCTTCAGCTCACTATGAATATTTATGCAAAGTCTGTGACTATTATTTGTGCCGATATTATATTGACACAATAAATTTATGTATGTCAATAATATGCAATAAGACTGTTTCTTCCCTACAGCATAGATGCATTAATTTACTGGTCTGTTAACTCTTAAAAGTATCTGCATAATTTGTGCGTTCTTAATGATTGTATTTAAGATTTAAGTACATTTATAAAATGCAAATTAATGCCAAAATTGGCAACAAAGGCATACTTCATCAATTCGATATAGACAAGGAACACTCCAAAATTCAAGTAAAGTGGAGTGCACTCATCTGTCAGTGTAAATTGATAACTTTATTGGACGCTGGTTAGCTGGTTAAGGTGTTTCTTATTTTTAACTGCCAATGTGTTAGATACTTTTTATGAATTGGCACCTGCATTGCAAATGAATTTAAACAAACTAAAACCTTTCGGCATAAAAGTGTATGTTTGGCGGGTTACAACATTTTCCTTTTAGGCTTTTAGGGAAAATTGAGAGCATTGGATGTGCGAACCAGCGGCGAAATGCAAATTTTCATTTAATCAAATTTCTTTAAAAAAAAATAATAGTTTAGACATTTGAGTTATAAAAAGAAAATCTTACAGAAAGATACATTTCAATATTATTTCATGTAAATCAACAACCTTTCTGATTTTAGTCAATTACTTTACAAGTCAATGCAACATTGATGTCAGCCTAAGTTATTTGGTTTAATGGACTTCGGTGCCTTATAGAACATTTTTTTTGAATGCCAATTCTTGGCCGGCATAAACACTTATAAGGCATTATTATGTCTCTTTACAAACTTGGGGAAACAACGCCCTAAATTGAGGTAAAATTTATAAGAAGTAAGGTAAGTAATAAGAATTCAATTTGATAGGGCAATTCAAATGCAATATCGTATTCCCAAAATTCGATTTATTATTTAAGTAAATAATAATGAGACTTTTTACTTTATTAGTTTCTGTCTTTCAGTAGTTTTTCTCTCTCTCCCAAACTCTATTTGCATTTTACTCACTCGTCTTTAGTTTCTCACTCTCTTTTATTGCCATGCACATATATTTCTATCTCTCTCTCTCTGTCTTTATGTTCCTCTCTTTTTTCTCTCCCACTTTTCATTTCTCTCTATTTCCTTTTTTTTCTTCCTCTCTGTTTCCTTTTCTGTCTGTTTATCTATTTTCTGTTCTTTCTCTCTATTTGTCTCTTTCTCTTACTCTCTTCATCTGTTTCTTGCTTTCTTTTGTGGTCTTTTTCTCTCTTATTGTGTTTCTCTTTTTATCACTGGCTCATTATATTTTTATTTCGCTATCTCTTTTTACTAATACAATTCATTTAAACTATTTAATAGTCCTGCGAAAATTAAAATTTTTTTAACTAATGGCCATGTTATATAGAGTGTCATGGACTCATCAAAATCGTCTCTTTTGGACTTTAACGAAAATACATGTTATGTAAAGTGTCAAAGAAATTGTGATAATTTGCTTCTAAAAGACACATATGTTGCATTTTTTACCAAATAACACTAGTTAGCCTAAGTGGCGAGGCACAGATAGCCTTGGCTCTCATAATCAACCGACGTATTGTTTTTTCTCCCACTCTCAATTTTTTGCTCTGAAGCTATATGCGAATACCGATAGGATGCCCTATTTAGCACTATCTAATCTCAAAGTAACCACTAACCGCACTGGGCGGTACGCAGATCTTAGATCAATCATTGAATAATCACGAAGATTATGAGGAATACCCAAATTAGTCAGTGAGATGGGTGCAACTTTGCAGAAACCCCCCAGCCATCATAGAGTAAAAGTACTTAGATGCACTAACTCGGAAAAGGTTCAACATACTTCTCAATTTTTTAATTTGCATTGAAAACATAAACAATTTTGCTTATAACGAGGTTATATACTCTATATACTCTTTTGCTTATGATACTCTACATAAAATGGTCCTAAACGATTTTAAGCGTCACGTCATAGCAACATTATTCCTAAGGAGGATCATCATTTTGTTATTAATAGTAATTAATAACTCTAAATATTTAAGTTTAAAAGTAAAGAGGAGATTAATAAATTATTTTTAAGTTACTTGATTTACCTAATTTCTCATATATATATATTTTATTTTAAATTTATTATTATAATTTACTTCATTTCGTGGGGTTAATGGAGAGGTAATACAAATTAAGTAAATATCTGTAACCAAAGATGAGTGAATTACTATTAGAATATAAAATATTTATCTTAGACATCTATCAATTATAAACTCCAGTTTATTCATTTAGAAATAAAAAATTAGAATGGAGTTAGTTATGACACAATTTTTAACATATTTTTATAAATTCTTAGTTAATTACTACTTAATTACTACAGCGGCTAATTTAACTTCTTTAAAAGCTAAAACTATTACAACTTTTTATTGTGCATGAATAAGCAACCATTGAGAACAACTACGACCCATTAAGGCACGCCGTTAGATCAATAAAATATTTATTGTTCAATTTTATTTATATATACATTTAAGTTCTTGAATCCGCCACTGTTAATGGCTATCTTGTGCTCTCCCAAGTTATTGCTGCAATTCATTAAACGTCACTCGAGCTCACATGCTGGTCTTTGTCAGCGAGTAACCGGCATTGTTTCAGCCAAAAGGTTGTCTAGGGTTTAACATTGGCACGAGTGTAAGAATTTAATGTCAAAAGTATCATTTATGTTAATAATCTGTCATTAATAATGGATATTCAATGTTTCCGAACCGAAAGGTGATGGGGACAGTTGGTGAAGTACGAGTATGTAAAGAAAGCCAAACACTATAATTTCGAAAGAATATCGGATTACAAATTCTTCGTTGACAATGTTTCGATATGTAAGAAATGTGGTTTATAAAAAGTATAAAAAAATATGTTGTTAAGTATAAATTAAAATATTTTTTTGGAATTCCACTTATTATACTAAAACATATTGATTTTGTTATTTTCAAAATGTTATATAATATTTGTTTATAGTTCTTAACTGTTTTAAAACAATTTCCAAACATTGTAATCCAAACTAAGAAGAACACAAAAGTATACAGAAATAGCCTTTAGCGATTTAAGTTAATTTAGATAATACATCTTAAAGCTTTTAAAGCAGTTTTTAAGAGTTCATTAGTCTTAAATCATGGGAACATAATTTCTTTAAGCAATTATAGCCAATTTGTGATCTAAAGTTGCTACGAACTTATAGGCATTATCGACTTCTCAAACCACTTAGCGAACTGAAATAGTCTGAAGTAGCCATTAAAAAAGGTTGTTCATTCAATTTTACCAATATTATTAGTTGCTGCATAAATTAATTAATAAAAGTGCGAAATATTTTTATTCATATTTTAATTTTGTATCTTTTTAATTGTCCTATTGTCCGAAAAATTTACATATTTACCAAATAAAATGAGATACAATATTCTTCGGTATACTAAACACGAATGTGCGTAAACGAAATCCATGATTTGTTAATAATATATAATTTTAATGAAGTTGTCAATGCAATATTCGACACTCCATTTAACTCATAAATTTATTTTGATGAAATTTATACTCACATAGATAGACACCTAACAAGATTTTTCGTTTTAAAATTATGAATATGTAAATTATTTCTACACACACACATTGTATAATTTTAAAGATTTTCAAAGATATAGCAATATACTTTTTGTATTAAATGTACTGCAAATACCAATAAATATTATCAAACTCATATATGAGATACTTTTTTAGATTCATGAGGAACAAATTTTTAAGAATGAAAATGAAATATATGTAATGAAATGTTTTTATATATAAAATATGAATTACTTTACTTGTAACCTAAGAATAAAACTCCGTCGTTACCGGCCCTAACCGGTCCTCCGTCGTTACCGAACTTCATGCAGTCTATGACACTATAATATTGGTTCCACAAGGAGTGGGGAAAGTTATCTAAAAACTATCTCAGTTATGCAATCAAAGTTTTATAATGTCCATAATGATAGATTAGAGATAATGCGGGTGCCTAGCGCGTCAAAACACTTGTGCTATCACAGTTTTATAATGTCTATTAATGATAGATTAGAGATAATGCGGGTGCCTAGCGCGTCAAAACACTTGTGCTATTAAGTTAACCACGAAGTTGTAAATCGATAAACGCCATAAAAATATTAGCATGATAACTATATATATGAAATCATTTTCCGTAACAGTTATCTCTTTAGAATCTCTGTTAGATCAATATCTAGAAGAACCTCAAAGTTATCATTCTTCTACCGGCCAATGTTAAGCACTTAAGCATGGGGTGAAATTCAGTTTATTTCTTTTCTGCGGACTCATATCTTAATATGATATACTATAATTAATTACTATAATTGTTGTAATATACTATAATTAATTTATAGTTAATATAAAATATATTACATCTCATTACATTTCTTCTTAACACACAGTGACGTCAGTATCGTTACCATAATACAGATTAGGTACCACTTTAGTGATGGATCGGTAAGTTTTAAGTTTTCTTGTACAATTTGATTCAAAAAAGTCTTAAGATTTTATAAGAATCTAGAATCATATATTTTTATAGTAGCACTACTTTATTTTTTATAGCATTTATTTTAAATGGTACAACTTTGCCACTCTGTTCAATTATTTTTACTTAGTTTATCTACTGAACAAGCAAATATTTTAGCAAACTTTTTATCTACCAATATCTTCAAATCTTCAAATAAATAATATATCTATTTATATAGTAGAGCTACTACATTAGCAATTACTTTAAACAGTACATTATTATTTTTCTAACTTTACTTACTAAACAACCAAACTTTTAGGAGACTTTAAAGCAAAACGATCTAGATTAGATGAGTCTATAATATAGCTATTATACTATGATAGTATAGTAATCTGAATAAAATTTTTACTGAAGTTTTATATGTCAGTAATTAACGCTGTCATGTTAATTTATACAAGACTTCTAAAAACAAACGTTAAATACTAATTTGAGTTACTTTCTTCACTTTTTGAAATAGTTCAGGATGTCATAGTCCCAAACTGCGACAAATGAAGTATATCTAATGATAGCATTAAATTCTTTCTTAATCACATCATTATAAAAAAAAGTTATAGTTTTATAATAATATATAACTAACCGTAAACTAATAATATAATAGACAACAGAACGCTTTATTGATGTCAAATATCGTTTCAGCCTGAAGGTATTGATATAATAAATATTCCTACACTTAAAACACAAATTATCCCTGAAGTCCATACTACTTAGTATGTGTATGAAAATATATATGTGAAAGTATATATATTGGGTTGATATAATATTAATTTCTATGCATATAATATTAATTTCGAATTTCATGTGAAAATTATTTATTTCGATCAAGAATTATCATGAGCTCAAAGAGCAAGTTTGAGTTACAATCGATCACAATCACAATTTTATCATAAACCCTTGCAATCTAAATGTAAATGATCAATTAAGTTTGAGCACTTAAAAACTACAATGCATATATTTTATCCATTTATTCTGACTAATATCTCAACTTCTATTATCATTAAATGGACTTTAATTTGATTAAACCCATAAATATATGTAGCCGTATGCCACGAACACTAATTGAGGAGTTAATGTTTCATAAAATTTGCATTAAATTTGTTGAAGTGTTGAAGAGTCATTAACGACTCGTTAAATTTGGTGATCATAGAGGAGCACTTAATTTAATTAATTTAATTTTAATGGTTTTAATTTTATTGTACTCCTAACAAAGCAGAAAAAAATAATTAAATTGATTAATTATACCAAGAAATTTGAAAGTTTGCTGACAGCAATTTGATCATGAAAAACTTACACTTTGTCGAATTCTTGAGCGGTTCTGGTGTCAACTCGATTATTGTTTGGCTCATGCACACTGTCAACTTTAGCCAATTGTTCCTCGATATCGCTGAGCTGTATGTCGTCGGCAATGGCTAAATTGTCTAAATTCCAGGCATGTTCGTTTGAAGAGTGCATCCACAGACCGCTACGATTCCGGCGAGTATTCAAATTGCGTAGCTGCGTCACAGGCAGCGCTGTAGAAAGTTTCTGTTGCATTGACTGTGTTAGGCTGCCAGTTAACATCGCCACTTCAGCCTCAATCAGTTCATCATCAACGTTGTTGTTGTTATTGGCAGCAGTAACATCGACATGAACAGCAACATCAATGGCAACATTTACATTTGCTAATGGCGAACTGCAACTGGCTTCCGATTGCGTCTCGCCATTACAAGAGATGCCTGACGAAAAAAATGTGTCATCCATGTTAGTGGCTTTGGTATGCATTGTCAAGTGCTCGAAACAGCTTTGTCGACTGGTGGACCGGCTCATATCGTAGCTAATTAGACTTGATTGCTGTGAATGTGAATGTGCTCGTGCTGGCGCTGGCGCTGACGCTGGCAAAACGTTGGGTGCGTGCAGCATCGCTTCTTTTGGTTGTAAATTTAAATTTGACGTTTTTGCCGTTTGTGATAGTTTTTTGGTGGTAGCGAATAGTTTTGGTGCATGGTGCATTCCCTTTGCGGTGTGTGGACTATGTGATGCATGCGTTGCCGTTGTGATTGACGGATTAGGCGTGGACTTGGTGGTTTTCGTTGGTTGTGTGCGATGTTTCGCACAGTTTGCCTTTAGTTTTTTTGGTGTTAATTTTGTAACTGTCGAAACACTTGACTTTTGGCAAAGTTTCTCTATTTTAGTTAATTCGGAATGCACAGTCTGGGTAGTTTTAAGCACGGCACTTGACGTAACTGTTTTCACAGTTCTTGTTGCTGCATTAGCGCTAACTTGCTTGGGAACTTCTTCAGTGCCGGTACTTGAATTGTTGGCGTCATTCTCTGACAGTGATTTATGTGGCATACGGCGTCTGCTACGCCTTATACTTGGCATATTACGCGGAAATAGTTTCGCATTATCGTTTAAGGAGCTCATGGAGCGCTGTGAACTGGCATCGGGTGTGGAATTTGATACCGTTTCGGACTTGGCGGAATTTGAATTTGATAGCGATTTTACACTGGTTTGTTCATTATATTCGAGTGTTTTGTTATTAATTTCACGACAAACTTTTGCGGTTTCTTTACCGTGTACAAAACATACCTTCCACCAGTTCTTTGAGACCAGCAAATGTGCCCGCTTGCCTGGCTTTGGTGTAAAAGGCGTTAATTTTGCATTTAACGTTTTTGTTGTTAATGACATTTTATCGAGAAAGCATTTTATGAGAAATACACATATGATTTATTTTCATATAATTTTTTTTTTTCACCTAAATATTGCACTAATCGATTTTTTTTTGTTTTTGTAATATTTTTTATCGGTAGAAAATTTTTTTATGTTATTGTTTAAAGCACGTTTTATCAATTATCATGCCAAAAGCACAACAGAATTTGTATGTTAAAAATCAATTACATTCAAAGTATGGCTAGCGCAACTTATTGAAATAGGCTAAATTGGCTAAATCGGCTCGATCTGGCCAATTCAACACCAACGGCAATTAATGTCAACGATAATTGCGATCCGTTCGTTCCAAATACGTGAGCGGCGATCACTATGCATTGATCACTGGTCGATCAGTGATCGCTGATTGGCATTACGACAAAAACTAAATTAGCAGTTACGTACGTAAATAGAAGGAATCATGCGCGAAACAATTTGTTCATTGGCATTCACAATGTAAATTGTTTTTTACACGGAATTCGCCACAAATGCACAAACCGATCGTTTAATGAGTTAGACTCGCGCGTCTTTCAGTACAAACAAAAGAAAACTTTATTTCTGAAAATTCGAATTATGTCCGCTAAACCTTCTACGTCGACGTTTAAACATAAACTGAAATACGGCTTGGTGCTTCGCATGCTAAAAAGCAGCCAAACAACACCAATAACACGAAATTTTTCAGCTAACCATGAACGCGATCATTTCTCTACGAAATTCAAAAGAAAGTAGCCTCTTTAAGCCACCATTCGACCACTAGTCTCAAATGCACACACCACATCTCACCACACCACACACACCTCACATTTGTGTTTGGTGAGTGTTTTTGGCAAATGTTGGTGCAGGTAAAGGTTTCCTAACTTACCACAGCGCTTCATGTTGTGTGGTGAGTTGCTGTACGAGTTTCAATAACAAGTGTTTACTAAAGGAAAAGAGTTGATGAACAGATCGCACAAAGCAGATGAGCAACAAAAACATTACCAATTTAAGCAAGATTTTCACTTTGTTGCCTGCTCTCTGCTGTGGTAAGTTTGTTCCATTGAATATGGATTAAAGGTGAACAGAACAGCGTGGTGGCGAACATATTAATATGTTCAACATTAAAAGCCTGTTTGAGTGCTTCTATTTGGTTTTTATAAATTTATTTGGTTTTAAGTGCAAAATTTCTTCAAGGCTTGTATCTATGAAATAGTTTTGTATTGACCGATATTACTTTTAAATTAGACGAGTTTTAGTGCTGGTGAAATTTAAAGCCGGAATTGCTTGGCAGAAATTGTAGTTATTATGACAGTTCTACCGTAACTATAACAAATTAGTTTCGTATATTTTTTCTTTAATCTTCATATACCATATGTGTTGGATAAATATAGATGGGTGTGCTTTATTAAACACTATTAGTTAAGTTAAAGTAAACTAATTTCTTTTCTAGTAATTAGTGCTATTAAAAAAAATGCTCACCAAACCGTTGTACACTCCAAAATATATAGATCTACAAAGTTCTGAACTTAGTTCACAAAGCCTTAAAGGGCTTTGAGTAATCAATAGTAAAATTGGTACAATAGGACTCTTCTGACCGTAGTACCGGCTACTGGGCGATTTCACGTCAAAGCTTTTATTAATAATAATAAGTATATTCCTATATTATTAATAGGTAGGTAGGTGAAGCGGAAGGCTAATTAAATCGTATTTATCTTGGAAAACCGTTGTGACTACATTTCTCTTAATTTTGAGTACGTTAGAACCGGACGCATTGATAAATATAAATGTCTGGTCAATACTAATGCTGAAAATATCATTAAATAACCTAAAGAATAGAGTGCTCAAAAGCCTAAGCCTGGCTTTAGATAAGCTTGACACTGGACCATATGCCGCCGGCATAAAGCTAGGCTTGGCCTAACTTGTGGCAGCTCCTGCAATGTGTGTCTACCAGCTATCGAAGAAAGGACACCAGAACAACTGCTGTGTCTATGTACACGTTTGGCCAGAACTACGCTTAAGTTTCTGAGCACCGCTTTTTTAACACATTCCACGATATCTCTAGCATAGTAACAGCATTGGCCAGATTCTTGCCGTTATATCTTAATAATATATTAAATCAAAACAAAATCTTTATACTTACAATTAATTGTTTAAAATTTTCTAAGTTGGGTCATTTGCTATACTGTTACTTCGAGTTTCATCGAACCATTTGTAGCATCAGATATATCTGCAAAAAGAAGAGAGGGGAGTAATTAAAAATAAATTTTCAAACTTTCCTTGTTCAACAAATTGTAAATAATTAATTTTGCTAATTAGAAATAAAGTTCAAGTAAAGTTTTGACGTAAAAGGCACCGAAAAACAATTAAGGTAAAAGGTGCATAAATTGGAAGGCAATGCGTAATTGGAAAACAACTTCAAAAACAGAAAGGAACTAAGTGCCTCTTCAAGGATACGTACCTGACAGATTTTATTCTATAGAATTATTTCTTATTGGAAACTTTTCGAGTTTAGAGTTTATTCGCAATTGCACAATTAAATGTCAACTTTGACAATTGCCACTTTAGAAAATTACAACAAATTTTAGAGAAAAAAACACAGACTTTTTTATTAACAAGCAATAATCGCAGAGTATGCGAACGGGGATGCCATAGGAAAGCAGATCCTGGGGTACTCAAAACACTACTAAAAAAAGAATATATTTAAAAAATGTTGCTCAACTATTGTTTGATTTTTTTTTCATTTCAGGAAATAAAAAAGCTGAGCAATTGTTGAACTCGTAAAAGTTGAGATTTGAACGCATTTACACGTGTCGTACACGTTTACGTTCATTGTTGTTGTTATTCCCGTTGTGATGCTGTGACGTTGTTATGTTGTTGCTGTTTTGAGGGTCTACAGTGATGGTGTTGCTGATGTTGGCAGTGTTGTCACACAACAGGATGCAATATGGCAATATGGCGTACAAGATGGCGCCATAAAACGCTGAAAAGTATTAAAACAATTTACACTTTGTAAAAGCGGGAAAGTCGTTCGTATGAAAAAATGAAAAGTCAGAGTCAGGGACAAAGACGAAGACGCAAAATAGTTTAAATTTTTTATTTTTTTCATTTTATATAACTACCTTCTGAACACATATACACAAATAAGTTGCTTTGCCTTTGCTGAAATATGGCAAATAATAAAGAATTTGCGTTGCTCGCAGGAATTTCGCGCTCTGCTCGCATCATTTTTACACGCCACACTCGTTATCCTTGCAATGAAATAATAAGTAAAACTTTTTGTTGAGGAATATATTCTGCAGGGGGGAGCGAAATCTGCTGAAGTTAGTTTTGCTACAGTGGAACTAATGAAAAATAATTCACTTATTTTTATTTAAATAAAATTATTATAGTTAAATTAGAACTACAACAACAAATATTTTTTTTATATTATTTTAATTAAAAAAAATTTTTGGCTTACAATACAGCTGTTTCGGATATTACCAAATACCCATCAACAGTGGTCTCGGAATTATTTCTTATATTTATTTATTCTTAAATAATTTTTTTTCCGACTGCAAGTACTAAGAGTTGAACCCGTGCCCTGTCAAATTTGAAGCTCAGAGTCAGTGTTCATTAGTCAACTGACCCTAAACCGTACTTGACTTGTATGTTCGAAATTAGAATTTTGTTAATTTGCTCTGAAAGTTCATTAACAAATTCACTTGCTGTGTTATATTTGAACAAAATCTATAGAATAATTAACTTTCACTTTCGCTTCTTACTGCCATTAAGACTGAACGGGGCTGGTTGGTTGATCAGACTGTTGCTATGGTCCATAAGTTCAATTAACGTCTTCTCACCATATTAATGTGACATCCCCGTTACCAACTTTTTCACCATTTGTTTGTGTAGGCAGTTTATTTACATACCACCAATGCATTTTAAGAATTTCTGCAAACCGTTTAAGTTAGACTCCGCTAGCTTCCGGGGATTATTGAATATTGTTTTACATAAAATGCTGTTCAGTGCTTCTAAAAATTAAGGTACAAATGCAGGCAATGGAGAGCACTTTCGCTTTTTTCTGACTAGTTACAGCTGTAACAAGAAATGTTATGATGGGGAATGTGCTTTTTGGCCGCTCGTACATCAATAGGCCAAAAGCCAGTGACTGCTATTATTCTATCAATTCATGCTATCTATTCATATCTATTCCTATAAGTATTAGACTCATAGGAAATTACTTATTATGCTTATTATTTTGTGTTCTCAAAAAATTTCTTTATGGAATGTTTTTCAATTTAAGTTCCACAGTGCAAAAGATTTACAAAACCGCTGAACTTAACTTTGTAATCATAAATGACAAATGTTGATTCAGGCACATTTGCTTAAGAATCCTAAATTTCTTAGGAATCGTAGCACAAAAATCAGGCTATATGATTACAAACATAATCGGATGTAGTAAAGGATATGGTGATGAAAATATTCGTATGTGGCCACAACCAAAAACATAATTCTGTACTAGAGACATTGAGACAATAACATCACTCATACTTGCAAAATATTCGCAAGAATATATTCGTACAAGAATGCATAAATGATTAAAAATGAGGTGTCGGAATAAGCTGAGAAGGAATACTTACTACTCCATGTAAAACCGAAAAAATTTAATCAGACCAAAAATTATTTTTATTCTTTATTGTTTATAAAATTAAAAAAAAATATTAAATGTCACAGTGGGGATTCTCTATTTTTTACTATTCTCACATAAGACTATCCCCAAACATGATGGGAGATATAATTAAGTAGGGAAGTGAATATACGGGTACAGTACGCAAGAAAAGGTAAGAATATTATTGAAAAATATAAAAATAAAATTTATGAATCTTAAAGTAAATATGGTTACTGCGTTTAAAGGAAAAAAATGAAGCTGAAACGGCGGAAGGAAGTCACAATTACAATGCTATTCAAAATGGCGTTGATGACACGAAATTATTATGATTTTGGGGGGTTTCAATGTTGCACACATTAAGCTTTGTCAAGTTGGAAAAACAGAAAAAATACGCAGAAAATAAACAAAAAAAAAGTTAAAAGGATAAAATTGTACTTTCCCTTTGCTTGTTTTTGAAAATATTTTTTAATTAAAAAGAAGCTAGCGTATTTTAAGGATATTCTTTGTTTTTCGTTACTTTTTTATCTCGTATTTTGTGCTTTATTCTGCATTTTCCATTTCTAAGGATTCTTATTGTCAGGCACTTAGAGTTTCCTATTTTTTAATTTAGCAGCAACCTGCTGCGTATTTACATTACCACTTTACGTAATGCCGTAATGCTTTTTTACGTATTTCACGGCATTCTTCTGTTTCCTTCGCATGAAAGGAAGAGTTTTACGAGTTTTGGGAATGGAGTTACATGATGATGATGACAGTTGACTTTCCTTTATTTTGAAATATATTTAATATATGCATTTGTATGTTAGTCATAATGCAGTGACATTACAATTGAACTAAGAAGGTTATAGAAGTCAACATTACATTTATAAAAAAATATGGCAATAAAAGGAATCTTTTATATTTCTGATATCTGAATGAGTTCTTATTTTAAATATATTATATTTATACTATATTATGTATATTATATTACTCATATATTAATTGTAGTATTCAGGAAATAAATACATTAATTTGCCTCTACTTCTACTAAAGAGGTACATGCATTCTCTTTTACACTTGTGCTTCATACACTAAATCTTCTATTTTAGTGACTATATAGGCATTACATACTTTTAATATAAAGAGCGACTTCATTGATATTGAATACTACTTTGACTTTCTTTCGGTGAGTAGTAAACCGTAAATGGACTAAATATTTGAGTTACTGGCGAAATTAGTGAGACTAGTAAGTGTTACTTTGAGAATACTATAGTAAAAATATTAATACGAAGACGAATTCATAAAACATTTTCGATTGAAACAGGGGTTATTTAAGCTAATACCCTTATTGCAATAATTTTAAAACTAATACTACATTTTATAATCAAGAAAATTAATAAGTGTGATCATTAAAAATCTATAAAAAGAAGTACATTGGCAGTCTACGTTGCAATACTAGCCTCAAATATATCTGAGCAATGGAAAAATCTATAATACTCCTATAAATGTTCGAGCTCGCTATCTGCATTAGGCTTCTGCTAAAAAAAATAAAAAACAAATTTAAATTAATATTATTTTTCCATTAAACTACTGTATTTCAAGTCCAGCTGTACGTTAAAAGTACAAAACGGCGCATTTAAAAAACAAATCTGGTTCATATCAGTATAGTGTTATTAAGTCTGGACTTTATATGCAAGATATTCTGCAGTCCAACGGTTTTTGAGCGAACGTTACAAAACACGTCATACACATGAACAAAACACTTATTCGGCCTATTCCTACATATGATTATGAGGTCTGGATTTAACATGCTGCAGATTGCTTTAAGAAGCACGATTAAAAGAAAAATATTTAATACGATATTAACTAGTAACATTTATTATATAGAAGGTGATTTAACTATGAATTTGTCAACCATAAGGCTGTTTTACAAAATCACAATGTTTGGAGTGGTTTAGGTACATCATGCAAATGAATAATAAAAAGTACTTAAATCAATAGTATAAGATAAGCAGTTTATATCTCAAGCAAAGTTTCGACCAAAAAACTACTGGGTGGTGCGAATTAAAATGAATTAGAGCCCAAAACTATTAAACCAAAACAATGAACTTGCTGATCAGAAGAGAATTTGTGGAGTAAGCTCTGCCAATAATTTGAATTATTCTGGTATAAAATAAATAATTTATTTTATAATAAATTACGCCTGGTGGGTACCAACCTTATAACCAACAACTTCGACGGTATGTACTTAAATGTATATTAGAATTTTATTTAAAAAAATATATTTAAAATATGAATAGTTAACCAAAATTTATTTTGTATTAATATGAATAATATTTTTTATTTTGTTTTATATTCAGTATTTTTAAAAAATTTTATACAAAATATTTAGCAATTATTTTACTTCAATAAGCACTAATATCAACAATTAAATTGTTTTAAATTTCCGAGCAATAATCCAGAACGAAAATAATTGAGGCACAGTTTAAATACTAATCGATAAAAACATATGTTTTACTTAGTTTTTTTATAAATACATATTTATATATATGACCACAATGTACTGGGTGTGTTGTAACAAAGTAGTATAAATAACGAAGATAGGTCCTTAAATCAGGAAAGAAAAATGATCGAATGGGAGGGGAAGAGTTATGGGTTCAGTAGTTTATGACATGAAAAAGGTCAAATAAACTTCTATCGGAATGATGCCATCTTATTAGAATGTACCCTGTATATAAATTCCATTAAAGAGATCATAAAGATCATTAAAGAGATACTTTTGCTTACAATAAAGTAAAATAATTTTATAGTTAAATTATAATTATTTTAATATAAAACCTAAAATTAAAAATGCAACAATTATTTTAATAAAAATAAAATTGCTTTTCCATAAATCAGTTTTTAAAAAAAGCATTAATCAATTTTCCTAAATCGAGTTTTAGAACTGAATTCGGAGTATTACTAAACAGTAATACGAAATGTGCATCTCAAAGAACTTAATTTTGGTCCTCATAGTAGCGATGTGTCTACCTACCAAATTCGTGGAAAATGTAATAAATAATACATATTTCCTTAGAATATTTATATAAAAGATTATAATAATAATAATAAAGAAATTCATTTTCTACTTCAAGCGTTTAATAATTAAACTTACAAACTTTGAATGTAAATCCTACGACAAAAATTTTGCTGAAATCCTGAATTGTACGATGAAGGCAGTGAAACGTAACTTGACAGAGCTGACAACATATATTAAAGTTCTTCAGAAACCCATTGGAAATATGACGGTAAGATCGAACTTTTCAATTGTATATTTTATCTACTAAAATCCATTGATCATCTTTCGATTGTAGACAAATTTGTATGTAAAGAAACATGGTTATAACTTCGGGAAACCTATTTATGAGTATTACGTGGATGTATGTAAGTTCTTCGTTAACACTAGACGAAACGTTTTGGCAAATTTGTTTTATAATATATTGGACTTCGCTAAATGTACAAATTTAAATCACACATGTCCTTATGAAGTGAGTTTTCTCTCCAAGTAATTTTTATTCCTTTTTTTTCTTATCATTGATATATTTCTTATCTCAAGCATGACATATGGGGAGACCGTTGCAGAATTAATGAGAATTTACTGACCACCATACTTTTTTCATCCGGTGATTACACGATCTATTCCAAATGGTTTAGTAATAGTAGAGATATAATTCATATAAACTTAAGTTTGAGAATTATTGATAAGTAATAACAAAAAATTAATTAAGTGTTCTAATTGTATATGTTGAATATAATACGTTTATAATTTTATAATATTTTAACTTTATTGAAATTTTGTAGAATTTCGTGAAACTTCAACACTCACTTTATGGCAGGTTATATATAAAAATTAAGCAATCTTTTCTTAATACCTCTAATTTGCTTAGTACTCTTGAATTAAAAACAATTATTAAATTGCTGTACTCAAATTTTATTCCTTGTAGTGGGTCTTTACATATATCCAGAATTTTTAAGTGATTGCCTGCTTTGTTGGCTCCACCCTACGGCGTTCTAAACACACGTATCAAAATAATGCTCTGATGTCCCATTAGAACTTCAAAAAATTCCAACAACTGAAGTTTTGTGTTGGATGGGTAAGGAGCCAGGCCCATCCAACCTCAGCTAGTCTTTCGATCACAGCAACCGGTGTGAAAACGCAACCCCACACCAAATGGAAGTAAATAAATGCAATCATGTTTCCCGTGTAACGATACTATCAACCTCAATTGTTTAGAACAGCCGAAGCTGTGGTCACTAATCCGAATGGTATCAGATAACACATCCGATCGGGTGACGCAAGTGAAAATTAGTCACATCCATTTACTCTCCAAACAGTGCCTGATGATGCCGGGACTTAAGTCGCCTCTTACGACAGGCATGTCTTACCCTATGTATATTCTAACCCCTTACATTAGGATACAATAACAAATAAATAAAACAACATGAAATAAAATATTATACTAAATACTACAATATCGTTACAATATCCATTTAAAATAGACAGAATAGTTAATACATATATATCGCCCAATCACTGTGGAAAGTCACAAGCACAAGAAGACAAATGTTCATAAAATGGATTCCCAGAAAGCACTTGTGGAAGAAGTGCTATAATAAAAATTGAATAATATTAGTCAAAAAGTGTTAAGTGATGTAGTAATTATTTGAAACATACCCCATTGCAAATTCAAAACTTTTATGAAATTTCTATGGAACACTGGACAATACAAAGAAAAAGTATATCATTACAAAATTTGATAAAACCACATTTCTATATATTTCTTACATACTCTCCTCCTCCATTTACAAGAACACAAAACATCCACTGCAAAGACTAGTGCTGTACCATGATCGAAAACATTTTTCAAATAAGATACAAGCAAACTCTCTAAATTGAGATAATTGATAATTTCTATAGGACATTAGAAATTATAAAATAGAGTATTGGCACCGGTATCGTTACTTACAGGTTATAAAACAAATTAAGAAAAGTGATACTCTCAAAAGATCGAATCCGTTTAAAAAAACAAGAAGATTTAAAACCAATGTGGATTAAAATAATCCCGTAAATATGACCGATTTTAGGTCGTTTGATTAGCATTTGAAAGATATATAATTTTTTAATTGATTGTTCCCTTAAGTAGGACTACTTTTTGTAAAACTTCATCAGATACTTTAAATTCTTTTTTGTTTTTGATTTAAAAAATATTCTCATCACAGTTTTTTGCCTAAGTAATATACTTTCTTTCAATCAGACCATTCTTCTGATTGGGAAAAAGTATTTCTTAAATCAGTTGGTTTTAATACAAATTCTTTTAATTATAAATTATAATTAAATTGAATTGAAACCAAAGGTCAATAAAAATATCAGTGCTTTATGAAAATATTTTTTGAATTCTATTGTTCGTAGATACTTTTTGGACTGCAAGCACAAAGAGTTTAGTTTAGTTTAGAACCCCGCCTTATTTTAAGTACATATTTAGGTTTAAGCGACCTGAACCAAACTTGCAGTGACGTCAATTTGTTGTTCTTGTTTTTACAAGAAATTAAGTTGTTGTTATTTTAATAATAATTTATAATACAAATAATGAAAAGCATTAATGATAATTACACTTAAAATTAAAGAATGGTTATTATATTGTACTTAAATGCTCTCTGAAATACCCATATATTGACATTTAATGAGTGTTATTAAAATTGGTTCAATTAAAACTATAATTCAAGTATATCGAAAATATTTTAATTATAAAAGTTCATTTCATTTATTAAATTTATTCAGTTGGTTTTTTAAAATTAGTTACCATAAGCACACATAATCGATCAGGACCAACTAAAAATATGTATAAATATCTGTTGATCCTATTTCTAGTGCTAACCATAAAAAATGTTGAAAACGTTAGTATTAAAATAGAAGAATTATATTAAATATTTAATTAATTTTAAACATTATCCACAAAGCGTAAAGCTGTCAATATCACTAAATTAAAGTGCGAAAATTTGGATGAGGAGTTCTGCGAGATCAAAACTTGTGACTTGTCGTATTCGAAACAACATGGTTCTGTGTCTAGTTTTCGTTTAGGTTTACTTCAGAAACCAGTAACTAATGTGATGGTAAGATACTCCAAGTAATAAAAAAGTAAAAAATTAAATAAAACTCTTTTTTCTGTTAGTTGTCAATAAAGATAAAAAAAATGCAAATGGCTCAGAGTAAAGTAGTTTTTGCTTACACTATCGATGCATGTGAATTTTTGAAAAATAAGGAGTCCAATCGCATAGCTGAGATGTTTTATGTGTTATTAGGCTTTGAGAAATACACCAATGCCAATCACACGTGTCCTTATGACGTAAGATTAAATTATAGGCAAAACAAATGAATTCTAAAATTAATATATTGTTTTTTAATATTGAAGCACGACCTGATCATAGACCAATATCATTTCGATGAAAAGCATATTAACATGATACCCATCCCAGTTGGCAATTACAATTTTATTACAGTATGGTCTGTTAATAATATTTCACGTTTTAAATTTGATATAGATTTTAGTTTTTTGGAATTAAATTAATTAATTTATTAATGTAATTAAAATATGTTCTAAAAAAACTTATCTACAACAAAAAAAATAAATGTTTTGATTTACATATTTTTAAATTGTAAATGTATTATTTTAAAATACCGTTATTAAAATAAATCAATTATAATATTCTTCTTCCTAAAATACGTTTATTTACACGGATACTGGTGATCATATATATTTCATTTCCAAAAATATATTACACAGTTTTTAAAGTCGGTTTAAATTTATCATACGATTATCTTATACATGCGGCTGGTGTACTCGTCAGACTTCCTAGGACTTAAGCAAAGCAAAGCACTGATCAAACCGTACTCCTACAAAAAACAGTCTTAAATTCTCAAAAGGTAATTTAAGGTTGTTAACAGGTTTTATTACAGGATCTTATGGTTTGAAATATCACTTTCATAAATTACGATTATCTGCTAATTCAGAATGAAGATTATGTCTCGAAGATGATGAAACTACTATGCACATTCTTTGGGACTGTCCAGCTTTAACAACGCACAGAAAAGACTTATTTCATATGGAATTTCTCTCACCAGAACCGATCAGATTTAGTTCTGGACTTTGTTCACAAAACTTTAAAGAGCTTAACATTAACATTAGGAATTAACATTAATTAATTAACGATTGCTTTAATTTGCTGGACCGTTTTAATACATATATCCTATAAGATACATATATTCTTAAATATATTTTGTTATTTATATATATTACATATTATTGTAATATATTATTATATTATTTTATTAATATTATATATTATTATATGTTTCTTCATACAAAAAATTTTTACAGAAATTTTTTAATGAAGTTAAATTC
This sequence comes from Teleopsis dalmanni, assembly GCF_002237135.1. NCBI lineage: Eukaryota > Metazoa > Arthropoda > Insecta > Diptera > Diopsidae > Teleopsis > Teleopsis dalmanni. The sequence continues at coordinate 18,073,718 of NC_051847.1, read as the reverse complement.
TAGTTTTTTTATGCTGTTATCAGGCACTTTTTCTGCTTCTCTATATTTATATCAAAGAAAGTAACAGAAAATAGTAAATATTTACTTATATCGTTTTAAATTGGCAAATCTAGATTTGCTCGCAATCTGTAAAAAAATTTTATGGATCATTCTTTGAATAATTTGTGTTTAATAGAGTATTTAAAAATAAATACAAAAAAAAAATAATTATCAAAATAAAATAAATGTTTATCTGATAAAAAATTAAATGTGCTTTCGATGAATATAATTTTAGTATTTTTATGAAATTAATATAATAATCATTTAAATAATTTTAAGTTGCCGTCATTGCAAGTACTAAAATATGAAACTCTCTATTTGGTTTATATTTTTCAACATCTTTCTGGGCGCTTTCCTTATTAGCCCTACAGAAAATGTAAGTTGAACTCTAGTGCCATGAAAAAGAAAAATATTTATATGGAAGTGTTACACTCATACATACTATAATATGAACAGGTAAATGATTTCATTGCATTTATGTGTATATTTCAGCGTCGTAATGCAAAAGTTACTAGACTGGAGTGTCTATCATTTGACAAGAAAATGGTCAATATAACCCTTTGTGAAATCAAGGCAATACGTAGAGATGTCAGTATTCTTAATATAAGAACTAATTATAGTGAATTTCCCTTAACCTGTACACTAGTAAGTTTATTATCTGAGATTTGCAATGTAATACTAAGTGTTGTGAATGTATTAAAAATTTATTCCAGTTAGAAACTCAATTGAAAAATCGTGGCAATTCACGATCGCCGTATATCTATAATTTCACCACCAACTGCTGTGATTTCATGGAAAACAGAAATAAGTATCCATTGGCCAGTTTGTTCTACAAATTTCTAGGATTTGGTATATATAGCAATATGAACCATACCTGCCCCTACAATGTCAGTTGCTAAATGTTTTTATTTAATTTATTAGCTATTAATTATGTCATCTGCAGCATAATATATATGTGGAGAACTTTCGTATCGACGATAGTATGCTGTCTTTAGCACCGATGCCATTCGGAGATTACGGAATAACACTAAATTTTCGAGATTTAAATACCCGTAAAATTGCGATTCAATTTGATATTGGCTTCAAATACTTCGAGGATTATTCGTTTCAACGCAACTAGAAGAAAACCCATTTATATGAAAAATATCAGTATTTATTGGAGATCAGAATATTTACAAATATAATAAATATTTTATTAAAAGTGGAGAGATTTTTCTTTAATTATATTTCTTTAATTATAAAAAAATTAAAATCATTTGTCTAATTATTTCACATCTACTTACTAAATATTATAATAGTATAATATATAATATGCTAGTATAATATATTTGTTAATATAAATAATTTTTCGAAAGAAAAATTATAAAAAAAATGTATGATCTTGACAAAGTGCTAATAGTATATAGGGACTAATAAAAGAGCGTCATGTTGAAAAATAGATCATTGTATACAATTTTCAAATGTAACTTGCTGAAAAACATCAAAGTGATTTAGCATAAGATTGACTGGTGGGATGAATGAAGATAAAAAAAAAATAGGCGAGAATTGACAAGATCAGATTTTTCATTAACTCCCAAATAGAGAAGATAAGAAACGTTTCCTACTGTTGATGAACCCATTATTTACAAATAATATATTAAATCCAATATTAAATTTGTCTAATGTAAATTTTTATCATGTTGTGAACCCGAAAACTGAGTTGGTCTGATTTGATATTTTCTGACAATTAAAAATTAAAATATTACTATAAACTATAAAATAAAATTTTGTTTTTTTTGTTTTTAATATAATTTTTAACGTTGATTGTTCAGTTCTTGCGTTCGTCCAATTGGTGAGAAATGAATTCGATCAGGTAAGTTTCGAGACACATTATTTTTTTCACTTTCTGATCATTCAACACATTCCTTTATATCCTAGCATTCCTTTGATTACGCACGAAAGATATCAGTATGAAATATTGTCTACTGAGAGACAAGAATCTACAAATTTGTCACCTAACAGCAACACTAATTTTCTTGGCTTACTGCAGCATTTCAATCGCACCCTCCGCGGGAGATCAAAGCAATTTAATAACCAATAACATTTCCAACATCTCTACACCCATTACACTCTACAAAACTAACCAATTACATACATTGAATTGTCAGGACGGTTTAATTTTCAAAGCTTGGAAGCCTCAAACTAATTTAACAACTTCCGTAGTCGCGGGTCGCGGTATGTGTTACTTCTTGGCACTCGTTTATTTGATTATTGGAGTCTCAATAGCCTGCGATCGTTTCATGGAAGCAATTGAAGTTATAACAGCTCAAGAAAAGAAAGTATATGTACGACAAAATAACGGTGATATGAAAGTATTTATGGTGCGTATTTGGAATGATACCGTCGCGAATATAACACTTATGGCATTAGGGTCCAGTGCACCAGAAATTATGCTTGCACTTATAGAAATGTTTGGTAAAAACTTTAGTGCAGGCGATCTCGGTCCTGGTACAATCGTTGGCTCTGCCGCTTACAACACTTTCGTTATTATAGCTGTTTGTATTGCAGCGGTCCCAGATGGCGAATCTCGGAAAATAAAGCATTTAAACGTGTTTTTCGTAACGGCAACCTGGTCTACATTTGCTTATATATGGCTTTACATGATTCTTGTACCTTTTTCGAGAGGTCGAATTGATATTTGGGAAGGCGTCGTAACGTTAATATTTCTGCCGATAACTGTGTGGACTGCTTACTTGGCTGACCGTCGGCTATTTGTTTTCAAATATTTTGGTGATGAAACCAGTCAGCACAAATTATCTATTGTACCTGAAACAGATAAAGAATTGGAGAGTTCTCTGCTTAGAATTGACGAAAGCGACAAAACTAAAGGTTTCGAGGAAGCTCGTCGTGAATATATTGCAACACTGAAACGCTTGCGTAAAACAAATCCACAATGTACCTTATGGCAATTAGAGACAATGGCTCATGAGCAGCTTATAATTCGTGAATCCAAATCGCGTGCATTTTACCGTGTGAAAACTTCTTATTGGCTGTTTGGTAGAGGCAGTTTGTTAAATAACGACGCACCTCAACTTCCAGTTGATTTGAGCAGCCCAAAAACCACTCCGAAATCAGTTGATGTTCACGTGGAGGATGAAGAGACTACTGTTCATGTGTTTTTTGAACCTGGCCATTATACAGTGATGGAAAGCATTGGAACATTTGATGTGCATGTGGTAAGACGTGGTGACCTTTCCATGCACACTACTGTAGATTATCAAACTGAAAATGGTGCAGCTATAGCTGAAAAGGATTTCATTGCCAAAGAGGGTACATTAATTTTTCCTCCCGGTGTAGATGAGCAGCGCATTAAAATTGAAATAATTGACAACGATGAATTTGAAAATGATGAACATTTCTATGTACGATTAAGTAATCCATCAGAGCCTGCAGTGCTTACAACTCCCAAAATCGCAACAATCATAATTCTAGACGACGATCACTCTGGTATATTTTCATTTAAATATGCTGAGCACAAGTGCAGCGAGTCAGTCGGTGTGTACGAACTGGAAGTAAAGCGATATTATGGCAAATTTGGTGACGTGATTGTGCCGTACTGGACCGAGGATGGTACAGCGCAAAGTAGACGAGACTATATGCCTGTAAAAGGTGAATTATTATTCGAAGACGACCAACTGACGGATTTAATACCTATAAAAATAGTGGACGGAAGTAATTTTGAAAAGGACGTTTACCTAACCGTAAATTTAGGTGCGCCCTACCCAGCACCAAACAACAAATTAGAAGAAATAAAACAAAAAGTTGAGGGAAGGAGTTCGGAGCAATTAACTGAGGAAGAAAGATTGGCAGTAGCGGCACTACCGCGTCTTGGTGAAATTACTAAAGCTAAATTATATATAGTAGAAAGTAAGGAATTTCGTAACACTGTAAATCGATTTGCACTAAAAGCTACAATACCTAAACTATATAGAAAACCAGTTCATTATGAGCCAATGCGAACAGAGCAGGTAGAGCAACCACTACCAAGCGGAGTCTGTTTCTATACACTGCAGTTTTTAACGATTTTTTGGAAAATTATTTTCGTGTTCATACCTCCCGCTTATATTGGAGGCGGATATGCATGTTTCTTCGCATCATTGGGCTTCATTGCCATGATCACAGCACTGATCGGGGATGTAGCTTCACACTTCGGCTGCACACTCGGCATCAAGGATTCAGTTACCGCTATTTGCATAGTGGCACTCGGCACGAGTATACCGGATACTTTTGTGAGTAAGATTGCGGCAATGCAAGATAAATATGCTGATGCGAGCATCGGCAATGTCACAGGAAGCAATGCGGTGAACGTTTTTTTAGGAATTGGTTTAGCATGGACCGTTGCCGCAATTTATCAGTATAAGCAAGGTAGAACGTTTGATGTAGTTCCCGATACAATTGCATTCTCAGTTGCGGTTTATACGATAGAAGCGTTAATTGCAGGATTTGTTCTTCTAATACGTCGTAAGAACGGAGGCGAATTAGGAGGCCCAATTGTTTGCAAATACATATCATCTGGAATTTTCTTATTTCTGTGGATTGCTTACCTATTTTTGAGTGTACTTGAGGCTTATCATATTATTGAAGTATAAAGATGATAGTGAATGAATGGGTTCAAATGCTATGAAAATAATTTTACTATTGCGTTTAGAGTACTTGGTACATTTATTTTAAAATTTTTGATTGAATTTTATTTTAAATACATATATATAATGTTGTAAAATTACGTTACTCAGAATTAAGTTTACATTTTTATTTAATAATTAATAATATATATTATTAATACAAAAATAAAATAAGTGCGTATTTAAAATAATTATTTAACCTTATCTTGATTTGATTTTACTATAATTGTTGGATTTAATTGATCAATTCAATCAAGTTTTTCTACATATTGAAATCATATTTACTTTAAAATAAATTAGAAAAATACCATAGTGAAATTGATCATAAATGAGCAAAGTACAATATATCACCACATCAGATGTCATGAAAAAAAATCAATATAAAATAAAATACGCCGATCTTACTACTATCTGCAAAGAATAAATAGAAGAAATTATTCTATTAATAGAATAAATTGAGAATGTAGGTTTGAACAGTTACTGTTAAGTGACTTATTTCTATTTTCACAAAGCAAGAATGGATTGATGAAAGCAAACTACCATTACATTTCTAATAAGCTTAGTTCCTTGAATATCTTTACAATTTTTATACAGTAATTATATATAAAACAACAAGTATTTGGTTTATCACTTATTAGAGTCTTCATACATAAATTCAGTTATATTGAAAAATTATTCATTATGCACATTCTACTCATACTGATAAAATTTTAGAACAGCTCTTTATATAAATTTAACTAAAATATAAAATGATTCAAAATAATAACTAACACTTATTCTACTAAAATATAAAAAGCATCAGAGTGAAATGCTACTAAAAACTAAAAAGGTTTCAACGTTTTTTAAACTGAAAATCGCTTAAATTCAACTCATTTTTTACACAAAAATTTAAAGCATAGTTTCGGGCTCTTTCGTGTGTTTATAATTTTAATTTTTCGAATTACTTATCGTATTTTATACGAAATAAACTAATAATTTTAACATTCATTAGAAACTTTACTGAATTTAATCAATCTTTCAATGCTATGATTGGTTAGAAGAAACTTTATACGTATAGATTATAACTTTAATGTATTAGTTATAAAAATGATGTAACACAAGAACTATGAGTTCATATCATAAAATGCATGAACACATGCCACATAAAAACAATTATATAAAAAAAATTTTTAATAACATAAAAAGGTTTTGTTCTGTTTATTAAACATATTATTAGAAAAAAAATTTTTTGTCTTATTAAAAACTTTATTATGTTGCTATCTCTTCAAAACTAATTTGATTCTTTAAAGTTTAATGAATTTGAAAACGCTCAACTTAACAGAACTTAACTTTAATAAAATAAAATAAAAATTCCATTTTACCTTATTTACATCTTTCATTTTTTTATTTTTTCATCCAAGTATACGTAACAAAAGTTGAAGACGCAGAAGAGACAAGACAGTAAACGCACTGCACTGTAAACGCATCAATCATATGCATAAATACATTTTCTCACACTACAACAGAAAATTTGCCACTCTGCAAACTTTACTAGCTGTCCATCAAAAAGCACTCGACAGCATATCAACGAACGCCATGAACAATGTTAAAACAGCATAGCATAGCATACAACAATACCAGCAGTGCGAAGGCAACGTTTATGTCTAACAGCCTTTATGAGTTGCTGTAAAATATGAAAATGATTTCTGTTGTTACACTGTAATAACAATAACAACAACAACAATGGCACATGCAAATGCAAAAATAGAAAACCAACAACAAGGGCAATTGCAATACCAATGCATACTGCTTATAGGTATTTCATATTATAGGAGTATGCCATTTTTTCCATTTTTTATATTGCTTTCTTTGCTACTGCTTCCACTTTTGCTGCTGTTGCTGCTATTGCTGCTGCTACTACTACTAATATTGGTTTGTTGTTGTTACTGCTGTTTTAAAAGCTCAAACCTTTTGTTAAATATTTATGTTTGTAGTGGTAGTTGATGTTGGCACTGTTGTAGGTATTGTTTGTATATTCGTCGCTGTGAAGTTTTCAATTTAATTTGATGAAATATTGAAGGTCGTTAAGGTTGATTTGCATTTATTGCTAATGGCAACATGTAATTGCTTGTTAATATTTGTGTAAGACTCTGTGTGCTTTATGTGTGTGTGTTTGTGTGTGTATTTGAGAAGTATGAAAGTGTCAATAGTTACACTGACAATTTTGCTTTTCTCAAAGTGAGTTTAGCTTGGACGAAAATTTAATTTTGAATGATGGCAAAAATATATTATAAATGCTTTGGCATTTAATAGAAACGCTGAATAAATTCTTTTGTCGGGTAAAGTGAACAATAACGAAATTGCAATATTTTTTAGGTACTGATATAAATACATTTCAAGCAAAATATATTGAGTCAATATGCGTTATTTCAAAATAATTGATTAAATTTTTTATTAGTTATATATATTTGTAAAAAAAGAGCAAAATATTACAGATTTGTGAGACTGTCTGTTGCTTATAAACACTTGAAATATACCATTCTATATAATTAGTTAATTGAATTCAAACATTGACTTTACTCTTCGAGTCTATTCTTCAAACTGAGCTTTATTCTTTTTGTTAGTTATACATGACAGTTATACGTGATTGCATACCCCAACCATCAAATATTTTAAAACACAAAAACAAAGTAAATTGTGTATATATATATATATATGAGCAACTTTATCAATTACTAACAGAATAAATTTCCAACAACTTAATTCTAAGTTAGTTCTCATATACATAAGGAACAAAGAAAACCATAATGACGGAATGCGGAAAAAGTCATCATCAGTTAACAACACAAGTTCAGTTCGATCAGCAAATATTTCACATACATAAAAAAAAATGCAATGCAAAAGAATTCTTCTATGCTTACAACGAACAGCGAAAACCAATTGGTTCTCCCCTTTCTCCCTATGTTTACTTTGGCACCAATAATAGAATACACTGTTTTCCATAAAGTAGAAGGGATCAAATGATATTATTCAGCATAACTGATTCCACCTTAACTAATGATTACGCGTATATATGTATGTGTTTTTATTCATTTAAAGCAACTTAGAAACATACAAACTTCGAAAAATAAATTAATAAAAAAATATATATAAAAATAATATATACATGGTGTGTGAAATATACATACATACCTCACATAACAATATCAATCACAAAAAACAACAACTGTTCAATACATCAACAACTACGTACCGATTCTTGTTGTTGTAGACTTTACTTTGATGTTTACGCAAAGAAAAATAAAAAACACGCATACATCACGACACAACAGGAGAACAAACAACAACGACATGTTCACGGCCCACACCACAGTAAACATATTTTGGCCATATTATTATTATTAATTATTGTGATTGATGCTGATGTTATGAACAGAAGTGGAACAAAGTAATAAGAAAAGAAAAAAAACTTCAATGGCTAACATTGCCAATCTTAAAAAAAAACACAAAAAATTTTTATTGCTACAAAGTATTTATTTAATAAAAGTTATTATCAAATAAATGTTATAAATAAAATACTTAAAGCATTATTATTACTGCAATGTGTTTAATAAAGAATATCATTAAATTATTATAATATTTTATATATATAAAAAAAATATAAACTTAACCTACACTGAAGCAAATTTATACAGAATATTTCACTAAAATATTTTATATAATTTCTAGTTATTTTTATAAAATCTAAGAAAAGTTACATACCTAAAATATATAAAACTTTACTTAAATATTTCTAAAGTTTAGTGGAACATATCACTAGAGAGTTTTTTACGAAATATTTCATTATGTTATAAAGCTTTTTTAATTTATCACACACGTTTTTTTCTAAGTGTAATAAACATAAAAATAAACTTACAATCCTATGAAGAGACTAACAGATTCACCTACAAAATAGAGCATATTGCTCACAATATATATACCATTTATAAATAATTTTTAATAAATTTTATTTACTTAACTCGTAAATTTGCTACCCCATGCACCACCACCACCTTACACCCCTGATGATCATTGCCAATTATTTTAAACACAGTAGAAAACACAAAAGCGGCTCATCTCAAATCATCAACTTTTATTAAGAATTATTATTATAGAATTTTGTTGCTGTTGTTTTTGCTTTTTCATACACACAATTGCTGTAGAGCCAATGTTGCTGTTATTAACATTATTCACATTATTCACATTGTATGTTAATTTCTAAACAGATTTCAATGTATTTACATACACACATCCATAACGTAACCCCCCACTCAACGTACACATATAGCAAGTCATCTCGTCGTAATATCCTGTCTAACTTAATATCCTGTCATGTTTGGGTTTTCGCCACGCTATGTCATTGTGAACATGTGTGTGTGACTTTGTTTATATCTTAACATATAAATAATTAAATTCTTAATTATCTCATATGCGAAATTGTCATGAAAACAGCAACAACGACAACAACCACAACGAAATTATAAGGACACATGCAAATAGAAACGCTAAGGAATTTGTTATAACTGAGGTTAGTTATTAGCCTATTATCCTTTATGAACTTTCTCTTTTAATACAATAGTTCCTAGCATGTCTGTTTAGCATATCCAAGTCCATCGGCACATGTTCACACACACCTACCTATACTCATTTAAGTGTTTGCTTGCATTTTCATTTAATTAAGTTTAATAATGTATCACCGGAAGTGAAGCGAAAATGAAAAATAAAATGGTGAAATCGTCTAACAGCAAATATTCACACTAGTTTCGTGTTAATTAGGAAATTAGTATGCATTATTATGTGAGCAACCAACAATTTGAGTAGTTAATATTCAAATCACTTTCCTTGAGTTCAGCAAGGATAGAGATTCGCTATCCCTATTCGTCTTAAATTAGTTCGTAAAAAGATAACAGCTTAAAAGTCAAGAACTTATTAATTATATAAAATTTAAATTTACATCCGTAACAATTTTAAAAATCAGAAAAAGAAGAAAATAAAGAGACATATATGAGTACATTAGTAATAATAAAAAATAATATTATAATGTATGTTATTATACTTATTATATTTATTATAATATTCTAGTTCTATTTAAAAATTAATAATGTATATAACATTCTTCTTGTTCTCTTCTTGCAGATTTTTAAGATTATTATATTCTGCAAATATTCTTAAAACCATAAAAATAAAATCTCCAAGGAACACTAACCGACCATTATCTCTGACAAAAGAAAATAAATGCTGTTTCCACATTTCTCTGTTTTTTGCCATGATACCAAAAATCATGGCGTTTCCACACTAACCTCCTACCGAAAAAGAGTATCCAATAATACACAAATCTGTATGCAAACAATTGATATTGGACTGACAGGGCATGGAATACGTATTCTAGTGACAGTTCCAAAATAATATAGAAGGCTTAGCAGATGACGTTGGACTCAGTATAAATCATACTTATCATATATGATGCATTCATCCAATAGAAGAAGTAAAGGTATGGGCACTACAGATAATGTTCACGTTAGGAAAATGATTGAAGTAAACTACCTCGAAATAATACATATCGCATATTACTGACAACCTATGCATATATGCAGTCAATAAAATCTATAATGCACATGTCAGTTTTGCTTTTCGAAAATCATGTGAACAGATAGTATCTATCGAGTCTGAATTATATCCATTTTTGGCCATGACTGTAAAGTGCTATCTATCTACTAATCCATTTAACAACCATACTCATGACTTCATTCGAATTAACAATATCAACTAGATGTAATGAATAATAAGCACTAAAACGTGTTACAATACTTACAATCCCAGTACATACTGTAGCTGGAATTGCTCTCTTTTTCAATAAAAAATACTCGTGTTTCGGAAAGAAATTTTTAAATTTTTAAAATTTTTTCCTAGAAGATACGAACCTATGGGGTTTTGTAAATATGCATTTTAGACTAATTTTAATATATAAATAAAATATAAATGTTTGAAGTTTTGTAAATGATGTGAATAATCAAAATTGTAAATGAAATCCTTATTCTTAAAGAACATTATTTACTATGAAAGTTGTCAAATGTTTGACATGTTTAATAAATTTTTGCTGTTATTAACAGATTGTGATCAGGTTTCACATAAGTCTTGACTAAGATTAATTAAATTTATAGATATATAAATAAAATTGTTTAAATTTTGTATTTAATATCTATATATGGTAATTACATATAGAATTAATAAATGTAATAAAGAAATTTACTAATATTATTTATATATATATATAATGATCTAGTTAATAAGTAAATATTGCTGTTATTAACAGACTGTAATCCTGATCAGGTTTCACATAAGTCTTGACTAAGATTAATTAAATTTAAACAACATTTAGATATACATATAAATAAAATTATCTAAATTTTATGTCCAAATTGTTTATATAAAGTAATTCTATGTGTTATATATTCTATATGTTGAATCAAAAAATTTAATAAACAAATATACTAATATAATCTATATGCATTACGATCTATTTATAATTATAAATTAATGCTGTTATTAACAGACTGTAATGCTGAGCAATTTTAACCTAAATCTTGAAATGGATTAATTATATATAGATATATAAACAAATTTATCTAAATTTTGTATTTGATGTTTATATAAAGCAATTACATTTAGAATCAAAAAATCTAATAAACAAATATACTATTATAAATATCTATTTGTATAACAATCAAATTAATAATAAATGAATACTGTTATTAACAGACTGAAATATTGATCTTAACATTAATCTTCAATAAGATTAATTAAATTTAAGAAATATTATTATAATTATTAAATATAAATGTAATAAATAAAGTAATTAGCTTTAAAGTCAACATATCTAATAATCAAATATGCTAATGTAATCTATCTGTCTGTTTACTTATATAGAAGTTATATTTTTAAAAATCATATATACTAAATAATCAATCAGTATAAGTATAATTATTGGTAGGTATACACTTCGTTTACTGCAAAATCAGTGTTTTACTGAAATTAAATTAAGTAAGAAATAACATATTTAAAGTGTAGAGTTTGTTGAAATTATTAATTTAATTATTGTAGCGTTCATTATTAGAAATGCGATTTTTTTTATTTAATTCCATATTTATTTTTACTTTAAGCTATTAATCATATAGATTTTAATTATTTTAGTTAACATCAGATAATCAATTTACTTGAAATTATTGTAAATACTTTACTTACCAAGAAAGAAGAAGCGGAGTTCAATGGAATTTAACAATTGTAGCTATAACTTTAGTATATTTAATGAATTTTATTAATTTATAAATCAACTATTGCCAACCGCTCTCATATATTTCTTTAGTTTAACACAATTAAATATGCCAATTAGGTTAATTTAACAAACTTTTTAGCTAAAAACATTTTAAAACTCTTCACCAATAAAAATGAGTCTAGCCACAAATACTTCAATATTTCAATCGTAATTTTTGTCACTTTTAGTCCTTTTGGTATTTGGTGCATTAAATTTCATTAAAACAAACATTCATTCAAATCGTTAAGGACGACATTTTTAGCAAAGGATGATTTCACTTAATTTCATGCAAATTGCGATTGCGACTTCTTTTCAAATTTTCTGAACTTGAAAACTCAACGGAAATACAAATTCGAAATTCAAAATTAATCGAAGCGGAAATTGTCGCGCCACCGACGCGTTCGTTGCGTTATGTTTACTTCACTGTTGCTGTTATGTTAAAATGCGCGCCTTGTAAGCTCAGCAGCCGCCGCAGAAGCCATGCAATGTTCGAGGCTTGCCAATACAGAAGCAATTTACGAAAGATGCGAAAATGAAAAACGAAAGCCAAAACAAATTTCTATGCTGCGTGCAAACGTAACATCTCAGCGAATGTACAAACCGCAACTGAAGTGCGAGTCTTCCGAATCACAGGAACAGCACAAAACATCGCCAAGGCTACAAGTGTTGTTGGGCTGTTGGGTTGTTGCAGAGGATTTCGTTGTTTGTGCTGCTACGTATGGAGACGAATAGTCTGCTTTCTACTTGTGTGGGTGGTGTTGGGTGCACGCACTTATACATTGGAATTTCAAAATTTTCATTCATAAAATTTTGTTGTTGTGCTTCCTACAAATGTCGAAATGAGAGCGGTTTGAGAGCATTGTTTTTGTTAAATATTGTTGCATAGTGACAGGCGCATTTCTAATTGCTTGAGCAGCTGTTAGTAGCGTAGTGTGTGAAGTTCGAGTTCGTCGTCTTTTGGTATTGTGTGATGTTGTGTTTAGTTGGTACATGTAAGATATTGTAATAGATTTTTCATTTAATTGGAGGGAAAGGATTTTTGTTTGAAGTTAGAGACCAGAGACAAAATATTTGAAAAAAGATATGAAATCATTATTAATTTTTTTTTTTATTTAACAATATATCTTTATTAAATCGCTTTAAATTAAAATCTAACATTAAGTTTTAGAATCTTAAAGACTTATAACAATACATTACAAATTATTTTATATAAACATACTATAATGATATATATAATGATTTGTAAATTATTTCAAGGGGCCTCTGAATAAGTAGCCAAGGCTTATTTACCAGATATCATGGTAAATAATGATCTTTAGGAAAACAGGATCATTATTAATTTATTACCCTTTTTTAACTAAATAATAACACATTATCGAATAAGTTTATTGGGTGAGTAATGAAGTAACAATTAGAAGTACTTGATCCAACAATACTATCTTTTCGAAAATATACTTTTTTTAACATTCCACTAAAATTTCTACGATCTCTGAGAATACGTTTCAATTTCCGCAGTCGCTTCTTTATTGGAATCGAATTCCTTTTAGTCAGAGTCACAAGGTGTTTATCCAAATAATATTGTGAATAGAAAAGCAACTCAATTTCTTTAAAGTGAGGTGTCACAAAGAGCTAAATCCGAATAATATTGTAGATGGAAAAACAATTCAAAATTCATTTTGAAAATTTCGTCATTGATGCCGTTGATATGTGAGATGATATATTAACTTGTTATGACACTTTTTGTTTTTTGGATTTTTCTTTCAAACATTTAATAAGAACTTCCATTCACTTTTTAAGACAAATATTGATAATACAGGACGAAATGTTTACCAGTTGATATACACATACGTGTTCTATCGCTTAGGCCACTTGATTGCCCGTTTGACTATGTACATCTCCAGCTAGATCCATTTCTCATTGATTGCCATAAATCGTAAAAAAAAAACTAAGCAGCTCGAAACAACAAGTTGAATCATCACTACGTTGTTGTGTTTTGGTTCTCTGGGATTAAAAGAGATACATGTTGTAAATACACCTGATTTGTCTCCGTATATCTGTAGATGGATCCATGACTCATTGAATTTCATAAATCGAATAAAAAAAATGAAACAGATCGACACATCTTTAAGTCCATGCATATTAGACTCAAATTATCGTTAATATAATTGAACAACATTTATTTGCAACAGTCGCACAGTAATTAATCCACAATAAGGATATATTGCCACGAAGTTCGTAACAAATACGTAACACAAATAAACGAATTAATGTCCGAAACACTCTAAAAAGTTTTTTTTTTGTTTTTGTAGTTATACGACCGAAGGTAAGCTCCAACGAACTTATTAAAATCAATCAGTTTTGCAGTTAGTTAAGCCCCGTCAATAATGGAACCACTTACCTCGAATGCGACTTGAGTGGAGTGAAATGAGCTTTTATGCCACCCTTGAGATTTGCCGTTTTGTACTGGCCTTTTGCCAACGTCAAGTGGTACAGTGACAATGCCACAAAAGTGTCCTTGTTCACTTCACTTCCTTTTCCATTCAAAGTGTTTCCCCTTCTGCACTTTTCCCCATTCCGTGCGTTCTTTCTGTTTAGTGAATTTCTTCGAAAGTTATTTGCAATTCTTATAAATACCCATGAGGTACGCATCGTTGGGCAATTATGCGATATCGGTACGGAGTTATAAGAATATGCTCATAAGCGAAAGGTAATGAATAAAGTTTCTCCATAAAGTAACACACGACAACTTGAAGGTAGACAAGTCAACGCATTTGCAATGTCCCAAAATCTTGTAAATGGAAGTGCTTATCGCTCACCCTCACGATTTGAATTTTACATAATTTTTTCTTTTTTTTTTTTGCAATTGGTTTCTGTGTGGATGGGTAAGTCAAATTTGTAATGTGTACGTTGGTGAGGCAAATCACATATATTAAGAATACTTTTGGGAGGGCGGAGAGGGTAGTTGGCTCACTGTTGGCTGCTTGCTATGACAAATCAAAATGAAATTGCTTGGCCATAGCATTCTACCAGATTTTTATTGGGAACTAAAATTCCAATTTAAATATTTATTAACGATCTTATAAGGTTGTCAACGATTTGGAGAGAAATTCATATAAATTTGTTTGAATTTACAGAGGAGAAAAGGGAAATCGTTACTTAAATGGTGAGTTATACATTTCGTTATAAAAAGCCAAAAATTAAATTAATTTCAAAATGTTTATAGATAGTTTAATAGTACTTAAACCTTCTTCCCATTAATCACTTTGAATTATAAACAACGACTTTATCACCTGTAAGACCTGACTTTAGTAATAGATGAGAAGTAACCAATCGACAGCACGTTAAAATTATTTAAAAGCAACTATATTCCATTGATTAGGACGTAATTGATTGATTGATTAGAACGTAAGAATAAGATAATCTACCTCAAATTTTTTTATTTTCTCAACAATTCGAAAAAGTTAGGATTATAAAAGAAATATTTATAATGCCAATTTAAATAAGTTGTCATTATAAATAATATTTACCCAAAATTAAATTCAAATCAATATGAAAACTTTTAATTTACTAAGTAAAACGGCAGCTGTATCTTCTCACATATGCTTTCAGGTTACTTTTCTATTCTCATTCCTTCTATTTTATTCTCATATATTTCAAAATACTGCAATTTTATTTAAATAAATCACAGAAACTATTTATTTTCTTTCCCATACTCTTACATAAAACTTATAACATCAACAAAAAAGGATATAACTGATGTCCTGGACACTTTTCCAATGCAAGCGTTTCAAAGTAAAGTAGCAACTAAGCAAATTCATAAAAAATTTAGAGAAAAAAGGACGATCAACTTTATTAGAGAAAAATAGGAATCTGGAAAAACTTTTATATTCTCTGTTCACACATTATTTTATTTTTCTGTGGTGTTTGCATCGTCAACACTTCGCATGTGTCAGTCACAGTTTACGAGCACTTATGGAACTTTTACGGCCCTGGCCACAAACGGAAAATTGAAAATAAAGGACCAAAAATAGCGAAAACAAGAAAAAGGATTTTTATGCTTTTCACTTGCGATGTCCTGCATTGTATGTTTTGTGTTCATAGAAAAGTTATGGATGCACTGATTGAGTTTAATGTGTCCAATTGCAGAAATGAGGGTAAAATTGTCGTATTGAATGTTCATAAAATTGAATCTGAAACCTTAAAGCATTCAAAGAGTGTCCACACCACAATCACGCATCCAGATTCGTATACTCCTTGCTTTGATTTCTGCTGCAGCTGCAGAAATGTGATTTGTTGCCAATTCTTGCTTTATTTTTATTTGTCCTTTTAACATTTTTGCTTTCTTATTAATTTATGGTTCCAGGAAACATGTGCGATAAATGACCTCTCCGTGTGCAGCCTTTCTTAAATGATTTTGATTTGTTCTTATTGTTTTTATTGTCAGTAAATCTTCTATTGACAAAGTTTGCGTTTCAGCTTTTAACTTAAAATTATGACCTAACAAAATACTATTTTTAATTGGTAATAAAGTACACACATGCGTTTATGAACGGATTTAAATCTTGCGAATTTATAAAGACATCAAATGACGGACAAGACGATATTTCAATATTTTTAATAATATACTAAATAAAGTGTCACCCTCTGTATTGCAAAGAGTTACGCAAAGAAGTTGCAAACTTTTAAGAGAAAAAATAAGCTATATTATGGGCTTTAAGTGAAATCGTCATTATCCTTGTCATCATTATTTCGCTCCACCGCTCATAATTAAATTAAGTATAGAAATAGAAAAGAAAATCAACGGGTTACTGACTGCTAAAGAACAAAACACTATGACCACGAATAATAATTTGTATTACTTTCAGACACTAACTGAATAGATGGCACTTCGGCCTTTGAATAAAAACTAAAATGTCAGCTTTAAAGAACTTCCTCACTACGAACGAATATAGAAATTTCTGACATAGCAGTCTCTTTATGATCCAGATGAAAACTAGAGATCTTAACTGCTTATAAACAGAGACGACATACTATATGTTCATATTATTGAGATTAGCTTAGGCCATAGTGACTTATCAAATAGTCTGCCAAAGTTCCGTTCTTCAAAGAGGATCGATAATTGCACGCACACATCATCTCTTCAGTCTGGTGATTACCTGAGGTGTCCTCCCAGTAGGGACTTCTTTCAACTACTAACAGTTTTTCTATCAGATACCTAGTTTTGAACTAACTTATACCACAATAAGGCTCTGATTCATAGTCAGTATTGTTCTGCATATCAAATTTAGTTTATACACTCTTAAGTTTAGTCACTCTTAAAAACTCTTTGGCTAACAAAGTTTTTGATTCTTTACCCTCTAGTGAAAAAAGTGGTACAGAACGTCCGCATCTTTGGCGAAGGAGTTTGGCGACCAACGACAAAAAGGCTCAAGATATTTCAATTGGGAAGTCCATGTCATTAATAGGACTGATCGAAGGAGATTACTGAACATTGGTGAGGATGACTCATGTCTGTTGTGGCCAACTAAACTGAAGGCATTTTTTGAGGTCATTTTGAGCTGAAACTTAAACTTTGCAAAAAACATTTACTAATAATAAAGCCTGTATGAAGACATTAACATTCTTTACGAAAAGCTAAATATGAAGAGGTAATTTAACAAATATTGCACCAAATATTGTATATAAAACTCGTTTCCAGAAGTTAGAAACTATATAAAGAAGTTCATTCTTCGAATATATTTCGAATATTCGAAATAGCTATACATGGCCAACCGTAGAATTCATTTGATTAATTTCTACTTGACTGAAAGTTAAATTTTTGTTTTAAAAAATTTCCTCACCTTTTCCAAAAACGGGCTAATTTATTAAGTTCTTATTAAAATTTTTAGTATAAATTTTTCTCATAACTGTTTTAAATTTCGCTAATTAATTATCTAATAAAAGTCAATTGACAAGTTTTTACCATCCGCATCCATTCCATACCGGAGAGGTTGAATGACACTTTCACGTTCGCCACTCAGCTTTTTACAGTTGGACACGAATTTATCTTGTACGGCACAAATGTTCACAACTGCATTTCAAAGTATCTACGCTGTATACGACCAGCAAGTCATGCGTCTAATAGCTTCTGATTGATCTCGTTAACTTGTTTTTATTTAGATTTTCCAATATAACAAAAGTCAAAAAATCTTACACAACAGCAGTTACGTGTTCTGCCTCATTGATCGATCGCTGCCGTCAGCTTAAATAGATTTCCAATCGAAAGCCAATGGCGTAAGAAGTTTTTTATTGCACAAAAATCCTAGACCAACAAAATTTTATACAATTAAAAGCAAAAATATTTAGTGGTGCAATGGAAGTTAATTGAAAAAATTAACTTTGCAATTTCACAATATCTGAAATATTTACTCTATAGTAAACATAGTTGCTGGCTTCAATTCGGCAGATTTCGTTTGCACTTTCCGTTCTCTCAACTTATGATATCAATCAGATTTTTTATTCACTTTAAGCCAGAATGGTATTTCTCGAATTGGCGTTGTTTACATTATGAAAATAATTTATGACTTGTAAACGCAATTCAACTGCATGGATGCCATGCATCTCTAAGCCATGAGCCAACAACAACGCTGAAAGCCGTCAGATAAAAACTGCAAGCAAATAATTATGTGAAATATTCACACATGTTTAGTTTTTAATTTTTATTTCCTTAGAACTGGTTTGCGTAGATTCTAGTAGATTTTCTACATTTCCCCACATTAGGAAGACTTGCATTCCTTCATTGGAAAGACCACTTCAAGATACTTCAAGATACTTTAAGCCGCAACTGAATCGAGCGTGCTGCAGATAGCAACCGTCTTCGGTGAAAACAATTTAAGTGGCTGGTTTTTTATTATTATTGTTATTTGTTATTATTATATTTCTATTTTTAATTGTGGGCTTAATGGACTTAAATGATTTCTTTGAATATGACAGCTGAAGAGGAGTCAGAACATTGTGTATAATACTTGCAGAACGGCAAATGGACGCATAAGGAGAATGCGCCACAAGAGTGCGTAATGGGATTCAAAGATTTTAATTGTTTTAAGTTAAAAGTATTTTTCTTTATTATCGTATTCATATAAATTTAACATTTTTTTTTATTTACTAAGTAAATTAAATAAAAATCTTTTGATTAAATTACAAGAAGAACCTGCGCTATATAAAAACAGTATTTGCATCTTACAAATGCAACTTGCATTCATGCAGTGGAATGCAATATTAAATAATAAACATAAAAGTACGAATTGCTTCAGGTTATTGTAAATAATTAACAATATTATAGTTTCATCTTCCTTATTAGATTTAGATTAGAAATTTTAAAAAACATTTTTATTATTATTGAAATGTATTAAGTCAGATAAAGCGCAGAGTAACTTTTTAGCGCCCTGTTGGTAATTACTTGATTTAATTTTGTTGGTTCCTCATTTATAGTAACTTCCAGCGCATACACTCAGAAAAATATGTTCCAACCACATAACTACTTAAATTGACCTGATCATTTTATTCGAAAAATTTTAGGTCATGTGGTAAAGATGATATAAAACCCAACATGTGGTATAGTTGAACCAACATGTTGCGTCGTGTAAGTATATTTTAACCTGAGATTTAGTTAAAATTAGGTTAAATCAACTAAATTATTTTTCCTAGTGTATAGTTATAGATTTAATTTTGCATTCAATGTTAAGCCTATTGGACACTTCGGTGCGTTCTCTTTCAACTATGCAACAAGCCTGTTAAGGTATAATAAGTTATAATGAAATGATGACTGCATGCTACTAAATTTATTTTAATAGAATTCTTCAGATTATTTCCCCATCAGTATGCAACAAGGATATTGTAATAAATTATAATCGAATTGTAACTAGATACCACCACATTATTTTGGTAGTACTCTTCAGTTTATTATATTAAAACTACGCGTCTACCCTGATATGATATAATACATTATAATGTGGTAGCAAACAAGATGTCCTCATGTTTGTTTTGATTATGAACAAATTTTAAAGATATAATTGTTTAAAAGAAAGATTATTTTACTACTTTACAGTTCCAATTATACTGTATATAAGTATTTCAGATTTTATGTACAATGATAATACCAATAAATAGACATGGATGATATAAATACTTGACGTAGCTGGAAACCATATCATATCATATAACTCAGAAAATAAAGTAGCATAGGGTAGTTAAGATACTCGATGAAATGGCCGATCACAATTAAAATCAAATCAAATTATTCAACAAATTATTACCAATATGATGTAACATAAATAATTACAAAGCATATATAAAAAGCTAAACCTACTCACAAAAGTATTTATTTAAAAATCAGTTAAATCAGTTACTGCTTTTTAGAAACCGAATGGGCAACTGGGTATAAAAGTATTGTGGTGCGCTTAAGAAATAGATCATCATTAGTAGACAAAATAGAACGAGATAGAGAGAAAATCTATATCACAAACAATGACATGGTCTGGTACACAGATAGCTCCTAAACTAAACAAGGTTTAGGCTCAGGAATCAACGACCTAGAAAACAGAATATCCATTCAATCTATCCGAATATCTTTCAATCTATGAACAATGGGTTTAGTATTTCAAACTCAAATGTAAACCATAAATACCTGTAGTATACATCTACTATTATAAAAGTTAAAACACAAATCCCTACGATAATCCTTATGTCAGAGAGTGAAGCAGCCATTCAAGCTTCAGACTAGGTTGCAATAAACTCACCACTGGTGTGGAAGACAGTCAATATCTTACAAAACTTGCAACTTTGGCATTATGTCATGTCAGTCTATTTACTGACAAAAAGAAGCTGTCATTCCTGTATCGTGTTTCATTGCGTTAACTAATAAAAGAACTACTTTTTACAATCATCGGATACTCTGCGTTTTATTCATTTTCTCAAATAATATAACAAAAACCTTACTACTAGGAATCAAGTGAGATTGGATTTTTCAAACAATAATTTGTAGACAAAAAGTAGTAGATGAATTGGCTATATCTGGATTTCAGCAAACATGACCCCGAAGGAAAATATCACTACGATTCAAACACTGAAAACCGAAGATCCAGATCTAGATATAACTATATTTGCTACGCTTATTCTGTTTACAAAGTATTTTTTTGTTAAATAATGAGAATATTTTAAGTGACTCATATTTTTTCCGAGAAGTACCGAACTGAATTTTCATATTAGTTTT